>NC_088389.1:111295000-111595000 GCF_037993035.2 Macaca fascicularis
AAATACTAATACAGAGGCACTCATGATGGATAAGGGTTCTGGCGGTCTTGTCTGAATGTAGTGATCTGGGGAGTTCCAGTCCCTTGCCTGAAATTTGGTTTCCTGAGGGAGGAACTCAGATGGGACAATGTGAATTTCAAGTTTTGAGAACTGGAGAATCCATTTCTATGTTTATTTTTTAAATGTAAATAATAGCTCTATGGGACAATTGGACCAGTTTCAGATGGAGACCAACAGCAAGTAACATTTCTAAGCCATCATAAGAAGAACCTAGGCTTTGTTTTTCTTTTAGGATTTTCATCTGTTTGGTGTAATTATGTGTAAATATGCAAACTTGGCTAGGCTATATTACGTAGTTTTTAATCAACCACTAAGCTCAGGTGTTGCTGTGTAGGTAGTTTGTAAATGTAGTTAGCATTTAAAATCAGTTGACTTTAATTAAAGATTATCCTTGATAGTTAAGTGGGCTTCATTCAATCAGTTGAAGTTCTTAAGAGCAAAAGCTGAGGTTTCCTGAGAAGAAAAATTCTACTTCAAGACTCAAAATCAAACCCAGCCTGAGTTTCCCACCTACCAGCCTGTCCTATAGATTGCAGACTTGCCAGTCCCAATAATTATTTGAGCTAGATTCCTTGAAATAAATATCTTTGAATTTATTTAGGATCAATAGGATACACAAACACACACATATATATTCTATTGATTCTGTTATATGTTATACAACATGATTCTGGAGAAGCCAACCCTATAATAGATTTTTAAAAATATATGGTATCTTTGCACCACTAGGTGTGTACTATTTATCCCAATATTCCAAAATATATGAGTAGATATAGACATCACTATACACAATAATAAAGGTTAATATCAATAGCTCTAATTTATACTGTATACGATAGAGTACTAAATATTCCTATACTTTCATTCATTCATTTTTTTCCTTCAACAAGTATCTTTTGAGAATCTGCCATCTACCAGGCACTAGTCAAGGTAAGTATAAAACAATGAAAGACAATTCTAGAAGACAAGTATTATCAACCATGTTTCGAAAATAAGAAACAGCCTCGGAAAGTTTAGGGAATTTTCTCAAGATAACATGTCACCCCACCCCACCAAGATTGTTTAAGTAATGGAGACTTAATAAACTTTAGGATTGAAAAAAGAGCACTATATATGTGTGTGTGTGTGTGTGTGTATATATATACACACACACATATATATACATATATATACATATATACATATATACACATATACACACACATATATATACATATATATACATATATACATATATATACACACATATATATACATATACACACACACACACACACACACACACATAATGTTTTAAGACAGTTTTACAGATCAAGAAACCAACAGAGATGGATGATTTGGGTTAGTCATGAACTTTACTCTTCAGAAAACTAGATTCTCAGAGCTGTTTGGTTGTCTCTTTAGCATTCATATCAAGTGTATCTGGAGAGGTAAGAATACAGGGAGTGATTTCTGAAGTAACTGAAACACGTTTCCTCTGTTCCTGCCTTTTTCTTCTCCCTCCTCTTTAAGTCGTCAATGAAAACAAACTTTTTTCTCTTTAAATATATTATGAATCAAAGAATAAAAATTTGCTTATATACACACACACAGAGATCATCTATTAGCATTTATTAGTTAACATATATACATATATAGAAAGTTTATATATCTATAGATGATACATAAATTGTATGTAATCCACAAGATAGACTGTATAATGTGTGTATATATGTATGCACAAAACTGTGCATATGTTTACACATAAAGCTATCAGTATGTAAGTATTGAGGAAGTTTGATTATTACACTGTAGTTTTTTATAAATTCTCTGTAAATAGTTTTTACTAATTATTAAAAAGAAGAATAATACAAAGGGACAGCCGCTAAACATTTTTTGTGTGTATGAAAATCCTGATTGTTCAAACGAAGGGGCAGTTTTAGAATATAGAGTGAACGTTCTTAAAATCAACTATTTGGTTGGATTTAGCTATAGCTCAATACAAATTCTGGATGATAAATATGTAAATATCTGATTTCCAGGTAAAATAAATAATAGAAAGATTCAAGATACTGTGGACCACTGCAAAGCAGAAAAACATAGTTGTATGTGTAAATGAATTAGCCACGTTACACAGTTAATGAGCAGCAAAGCCCAGGTTCCGTAACTCCTGAGACAACACTTTTTACACTTCAGAACACAAATACGTTAATTTTTTTCACTTGACCACAGCCATGTGAGAATAGTATTGGCTTTATTACCCTTGATGTTTCTGAAACTCTCTCTCTCTCCGTCATACACACACACACCATATATATTTACATGAACTGTAAACTGAAAATTCAAACTTTAAGGCAAAGAGTTATTGTCCCTTTGATTATCCGTGTAATTCCCTTGATTTTTTTTCCTGACAGCCAATATATCTTGCAAATTCAATTAACTCTCGGTTTTCTTACTCCCCTCAGTTTCCTCTTCCCATTTGATAGTCCTGTGGAAATCCAATCTTTTCAAGATAATAAATTTGATAATCCTCAGAGGTGTCTTGTCATTTGCAGCACAATATTTTTCTTTGTCAATTATTATCAACTTTAGGCACTGTTTATCTATTTTGAGCACAGCAGGAGATGTCCTTAGCTCAGCTAACGTAGGCTATGTACAATTAGATAAGACACAAAGCGGTACTGGTGCTGAGTAGCCAATTTCCTGCCCCTGTTGTGTTCATAATCTTTATAGAATTATACGGTAGTGTGCCCTCTCAGTTCTGTTTGTCCACATGAATCTTAGCTGCTCAAGTGTTTAATGCACTATTACCATAGGGTGGATTTCAGAGATTCACAGCATTGTTTACTACTTTCACATAGCATACAATAATTAAAAGGATACAATTCCCCATTAAAAATAAAGCATACAATAGTGGTAAGAATTATATTTCTTTCCTAGGCCACCAGTATTCACTCTTGATTAACTTCAGGCATAGTTTTCCTTATAAAATACGTTTTAGTAGGCAGAAAGATAAATCAGATATATTCGGCATCACAATCTCAGAAATAATATATGGTGGCTGTAGGAAATGAAGTTTCCAATGGTTTTCTAAGTATTCATTTACAGAAGAAAAACACCATACAATGTATATAGGCTACTTTTTTTCTCTAACATTAATCGGGCCTAAATCACTGCTAATAGCTTCACGCATGACAGCATTCTGACATTATGGTGTTCATATTTGTATTACTTTCTTCCCTTTTTAGTTTTCGAAAAACTCAGGAAATTTGAATTGTTGCCAGTAACTCAACTGCACACTGTAATAAGAGTTTTGTGGGGTTTTTTTTATAAAAAGTATTTCTTCAGTTTGCCTTCTCGAACTTCGAATATTTCAAGCATTCACCTCTGAGATATGCATGATGATCTTTCAGTGAATTATCCAGACCCCTGCTGTATTTCATTCTAACTTGAATATTGCACTTGTAAGATCAACATTATTCCATAATGACTTACCTGCTATAGTCCCCAGAGACTATTTCTCCTTCTCTGGATTTATTTATTTATTTTTTATTATACTTTAAGTTCTAGGGTACATGTGCATAATGTGCAGGTTTGTTACATATGTACACCTGTGCCATGTTGGTGTGCTGCACCCATCAACTCATTAGCACCCATCAACTCGTCATTTACATCAGGTATAACTCCCAATGCAATCCCTCCCCCCTCCCCCCTCCTCCCTCCCCCCTCCCCATCCTTCTCTGGATTTGTAACTCAATCTCTACAAGAGAAACCCTGGATTACAATTAGCAATTATCATGGTAAAAGTACGGAATAAAGAAAAATTTTAAAGAAATAGCCCCCTTTTGGGAAAGGAGGAGGTAAATTAAAGGGATTATAAGCTGTTAAGTTATTCAGTGTATTTTTGTAACTCCCTAAGATAACAGGGAAAAAAGCGGCATAATAAGGTAATCAAATTTTGCATCTTTCACGTCACTCAAATTGCAGAATAAAACATGCATTCTAATCATTAACTTTTAATAGCTACGATTTTGGTTTAAAAAGTTGGCAGGTGGGGAATTTGTTGTTACCATTGATAAAAATCATACATTACATCAAGCTGGGAGTGCTTAAAGGGAGATTCCATTGTGGTCAAAGAAATCACATGTCTCTTACTAGAAACATAAAGAGACAATAAACAGCTGTCCACTGTGAAAGCGGTTATATTTTAGCTTTCCTAAGAATTTAGGAGTGGATTTATTTAGTCTCATAGCAGGCCAGAGGTAGGAATTCAGAATTTCCACTTCAAAATGTTGCTTCATCAGGATGAAAATGAATAAATGTGAGGAATGCTCCAGTTCCAAGCTGAAATCCAGGAAATTCCATTCAGCAGGGCTTTCTGAGCCAAGGCCTTAGTCACCAAAACACTGCATGGGAGTCTCCCAGCCAGTTGGGACCAACCTCCTGTTATTGGGCAGAGAAGCTCTCTGAGTTGGTTGGATTTGTATACCCCTATCCAGAGAAACCTGATTCAGCAGTTGGAAGAAGTCAGGATTAGACAACTAGGGGCCTAAGTGTTGTCATTTACAGCAGCATTTTATAACCATAGCAGCATTAAAAAGAGACATGAATGAGCCTGCGATGAAAGGAGAAAGCTGCTAAAATCTGTAAAATACATTTGTAAACTGTGGGAGATAAAATAGATGATTCTCTATGAAGTCAATATCACAGATGACTGTTGACCAAGTGTTTACAGTTGCGCATTTCTTACTTTATGCCTTGGCTCGACCAAACTTTAGACTTCTTTCCTTAACACAGGGCCCAGAACTTCGGCTTGCCCCCAGATCTGGCAAGCACTAAAGTGCAGAACAGTCCCCAGCTCCAGCTTCCCATCTTGAGAATCAACTGAGCACAGTGAGTAACACTTCCCATCAGAACTCCTCCCCTTGATCACTTTCCCTTGGAAGTCCCTGATTACCCCTGCCTATAAAAGAGAAGCCTCTGTTTCTGTTTGATTTTTGAGACATTTGCAGATCTTGAAACTGAAACATTTTTCTTATTGCCATGGTCTTTTTGAATAAAGTCTCTCTTTAAGTTTGGATCTCACATCCTAAAGATGGGAAATGGCCTCTTTCGATTAGAAAATATGCCGGTTCTGTCTGAGTAACTGTTGACTTAACATCTATGCTCATTTTGTTTTCTCTCATTTTCCGGTGTTGGAAGCTAGGTTCTCTTCCACCTTTTAGTGTCAGTCATACTTTTTGTGTATTATTTTCTTTTGGCTGATTCTGATATCTTCAGTAATTATATTCCTTCTGAAGAAATCCGTAAGTACCTGGGGATCCTAACCTTCTTCTCCAGGGTCTGATCATCCCTGAGATGGCAAGATTGAGGTACTGAGGACCTGAGCTTTGTTAGAGAAGTTTGAAGGGAGGCAAAGCAATTCAGTGGAAGGTATTTGGAGGCAGCATATACTGTTTTACACACCATCTTATTTGAATTTTCAAGTTGTATGGCCTTGGAATGTGACTTAATCCCCCTAAATGGCCAGAAAATAGAAATAAGAATCTCTATGTGCTAAGGGTTTTATGCACATAAATGTGGAAAATCGGTGTCCTGCCTATCATAATAGCTGGTACTAAGAGATGCTCAAGCAGTGGTAGGTATATTTAATGAGTTAAGTCCTCTTGACTCAGTGTCCCCTTATTTTCATTTCCCCTGCTGCTGTCTAATGTGTTCCCTCTACTAGACTGAAGTTAACTCCTTGAAGACATATTCGTCCTTTCTAGTCCCAAAGTTTGGGTCAGAAGAGTCACCCAGCTAACATTTTTTGAATGAAATTTATTCATGTTTATAACATAAAATCAAATCATGAATTCATCTTTCCTGTTACCAGACAGGTTTTACTGAAGTCTCCTTGATTTGATTGCAGAGACACCACAAATATATTATGAGGGAAGTTGTATTAGATGTCCTCTAAAGACCAATTCAAGACTAAGACTCTCTAATACTTCAGGGAAAAAATGTACTGGATTTTGCTAATGTTCCATATTTTCTTACTCCTAAGAGTACTTAGCATCTACACCATTGTTCATATTATATGATGCTGTCAGGCATCCAGATGTTTTACAGAGTTGGTGCCGAACATCTGGGTGTTTAGAAACACTGACTGAATTGTTCACTTTTCACCTGGGTGTTTGGCATTGTACAGACAGAGCACATGGCAAGCAGACATCTTGGCAGAGCAAACACTGAGACATATGGACGTGGGTGATAGTGTCATAGAATTCAAGCTGTTTGCCACAGAAGGAAAAGTTCACAATGGCATTTTGATCAAAATGAGATATTTTTGTGATTGAAGGGACTTTTCCTGCAAGAGAGGCTCTTGGCCTGCTTTGGAGTTGTGGTAACTCTTTGGCATTATATCCTTGTAGCCCACAATGCTAGGCTGGTTAACCACTCCATTTAGAAACCTTCCTAAGACTCTGGGAAGCAGAAGGAGCTCCATGACTCACTGCTCACACTGAGGCAGTTTTGCTGAGTGACTTGTTCTTACCTTGTTTCCCGTGTGTTTTGGCCATGTGTTTTGGCCTTGCCTGCAGTTTATACCGTAACTAAATCTCTGAAGTTAACTCCAGAAACTAGTCTTTGCCTCATACTTTCTAGTAATTGAACTCCAGCTTTGTCCAGACTCCTGAGACCCTAGAAGGAATTTCCTAGGCCTACAGGTTATCTTTCCTTACATATACCTGTCTGTGTCCCTCTGCCAGTCGCCTTGGACATCCTAGTTTAAATACTGTGTTAGTGGAGACATGCTAGATGCTGCTGCTGTGATAAACAAACTTACAATTTCTGTGGTTTAAAACAACAAAGTTTTCTCATTCGCAGTATTTACTGTGAATATAAGATATTCTTCAAGGCAAACACTTCTATGTTAGCTAGCACTTCGCTGACCAGGTTTCTCGGTTATCCCCTAGATATAGAAAATCTGGAAGAAGGGTTCATCTTAGTCTTACAGCAAAAATTAGCCAGACTAACTTCAAAATCACAGGCTAAGAGAGAGCTGATGTTGCTCAACAACCAATAGACCCCAAATCGAAGGAGAAATGGTGCTTACAGGAAGAACAATGTGAATATACACTAAGCTGGGGGAGAAACAACCAGAAATGCTAAGAACTCAGCTAAAATAGATGAAAAATATGTATACAGTAATAATACATTTTATTGTTTCATTTTATTGATAAATGCAGACTGTTAGCACAAAAGCTCTGGGAGGTACAGAAATTGGGAGAGTCTGCATCACCTTGTAGGCTCTTCCTCAAAGTCTACTGAGCACTCATGGCAAAGATTGGAAAGAGAACTAAAAAGCACCTGTTGTGGTGCAGGCCAGGAAAAGGGAGGAGCATGCACAAGGAAAGGACAAGAAACTCTGACCACATCCTTCTTCCAAACCTCCACTATGGAATAAAAGCCTTAATATGTGACAAAAGGAGAACAGGCATTGCCGCAGTTGGGTCTTAGTCAAAACTAATGCAGCCAGAGTAGGCAATAGAAGAACCTTGCTACTAGGATAAGGCTAAGATGGTCAATGAAGTCCATAAATTAATTCAGGGCATAGGTGCTAGAACCAAGAAGGCTACACACTAAGACTGAGCCTGGCTCAAAACAACAAAGATTGCAAATCCTCCCAGCCCCCACCACTCCCAATAACTCCCATCACCAAGTTAACTTACTTGAATAACGAGTAAAAGCAGAGTATTGCTGGGGAAGGGCAAAATGAGGAACAAAATCATGTGACAAGACCTTCTCTGAGACAAAGAGATGACCTTAATACGACGATCAGACTCTTACTGTCCTGGTGAATCGACCCCAATGTAAACACTAGGTGTTTCTACAGGAATTGGAATTCTGTGTTGCACTGAGGTTAACCACACCTACAATAAATCTGAAATCTAGATAAACTCCTCATATTAATTCAATCTCCTTCATGGAAGACCTAGTGGGAGGAAACTCTTTTTACTATTGTTAGTCCTTGGACACTTAATTATAACTTGATTGTTCAAATAACCCTAGAACATATCTGTAAGTAGATTACTTACATCTATTCATTTTAAGCATCTGGGGTGAATTCTGTTTCCTGCTAAAACCCTGATACTTATATGTGCAGTGATAAACCATACATTTTACAGTTTCTCAAACTTTTTAAAAATTTGTGCAAATTTATGGGGCACATGTGAAATTTTGTTACATGTATTAAATGCATGGTGAACAAGTCAGGTTATTAAGGTATTCACCACCCAAATACATTTTTAGTAACTATAGTCACCCTACTCTGCTATCAAATCCTGAATTTATTTTTTTATTTAACCGTATGTTTGTACCCTTTAACCCACTTCTCTTCATCCTTCGCTCTGTGTCACTCACCCCTACCAGTCTCTGTTATCTATCTCTCTGCTCTCTGCCTCCATGAGATGAACTGTTTTAACTTTCGTGCATAAGTGAGAACATGCAATATTTGTTTTGTGTGTGTGTGCCTGGCTTATTTCACTTAAAATAATAGCCTCCAGATCCATTCATGTTGCTGCAATTACATGACTGTAATCTTTCCTATGGGTGGGTAGCGTTTCATTGTGTATATATACCACATTTTCTTTATCCATTCATCCGTTGATGGACACTTAGGTTGATTCCATATCTTTGCTACTATAAATAGTGCTACAGCAAACACATAAATGCAAGTATCCCTTTGATATATTGATTTCTTTTCCTTTGAAAAGTAGTGGAATTGGTGGATAAAACAGTAGTTCTATTTTTAGCTTTTGAGAGATCTCCATACTATTTACTAGAGCAGGTGTCCTAGTTTACATTCTGACCAAGACTGTATAAGAGTTCCCTTTTCTCTGCATCCTTGTCAACATCTGTATATTTTTTTTGCCTTTTTAATAATAGTCATTTTGACTGAGGTAATATAACACCTCACTGTGTTATTTGCATTTTTTCAGATGTTTGGTGCTGTTGGCATTTTTTTTGCATACCTGGTGGTCATTTGTATTTCTTCTCTTGAGAAATAGCTATTTATGCCTTTTGCTCACTTGGTAATGGGATAATTTGTGTTTTGTTTTGTTTTGTTTGTTTCCTGATGAGTTATTTGAGTTTCTGGTGCATTCTGGATGTTAGTATCCTGTTGGAAAATAGTTTGCAAATATTTTCTCCCATTCAGTAGGTTGTCTCTTCATTCTGTTTATTATTTCTTTTGCTGTACAGAAGCTTTTTAATTTGATTAAGTCCTATTTGTCACTTTTTGTTTTCTGTTGCCTGTGCCTTTCAGGTCTTAGTCATAAATTATTTGCCTAGGCCAATAACTAGGAGAGTTTTCCCTTGGCTTTTTTCTAGTAATTTTATAGTTTTTGGTATTACAATTAAGTCTTTAATCCATTTTGAGTTGATTTTTGTAGATGGTGAGAGACAGGGGTCCAGTTTTATTCTTCTGTGTGTGAATATCCCATTTTCCTAGCATTGCTTATTAAAGAGGATGTGTTAGTCTGTTCTCACACTGCTATACAGAACTGCCTGAAACTGGGTAATTTATAAAGGAAAGAAACTTCATTGACTCACAGTTCAGCATGGATTGGGGGGGCCTCAGGAAACTTACAAGCATGGTGGAAGGTGAAGCAATATGTTTTTCTTCACATGGCAGCAGGAGACAGAAGTGCTATGCAAAGGGGGAAAAGCCCCTTATGAAACCCTCAGCTCTAATGATAACTCACTGTCATGAAAACAGCATAAGGGTAACTGCCCCATGATTAAATTACCTCCCACCATGTCCCTATCACAACACGTGGGTATTATGGGAACTACAATTCAAGATGAGATTTGGGTGGAAACACAGTCAAACCATATCAGAGTGTCCTTTCCTTAATGTAAGTTCTTGTTAGCTTTGCAAAAGATCTGTAAATATGTGGCTTTACTTCAGGGCTCTCCATTCAGTTTTGTTGGGCTTTTTTTTGTTTATATCAATACTATGTTATTTTGGTTACTATAGCCTTGTAATATATGTTGAAGTCAGGTAATGTGATACCTATAGCTTTGTTCTTTTTGCTTCGGATTGTTTTGACTATTTGGAGTCTTTTTAATTCCATATAAATTTTAAGGTTTTTTCTAATTCTGCGAGGAATGACATTGGAATTTTAATAGGAATGTCACTGAATCTGTACATTGCTTTGGGTAATATCATTTTAAGAATATTATTCTGATCCATGTGCTTCAGATGTCTTTCCATTTTTTTGTCTCCTATTTCATTTCTCTGTGTATGGTGTGTGTGTGTGTGTGCACGCGTGCGCTCCTTGGTTAAATTGCCTAGGTATTTTATTTTTGGTAGCGATTATAAATGGATTGCGCCTTCTTGATTTCTTTCATGGCTATATCATTATTCGTATATAAAAACACTACTAATTTTTGTAGCTTGATTTTGTATCCTGAAACTTTACCAGATTCATTTAGCAAATCTGGAGTATTTTTGGTGGGGTCTCTAGGTTTTTATAAATATAAGATTATATTATTAGTAAAAAGGCAATCTGACTTCCTCTTTTCCAATTTGGATGACTTTTATTTTTATTATACTTTAAGTTCTGGGATACATGTGCAGAACGTGCGGGTTTGTTACATAGGTATACATGTGCCATGGTGGTTTGCTGCACCCATCAACCCATCACCTACATTAGGTATTTCTCTTAATGCTATCCCTCCCCTAGCCACCCACCCTCCAACAGGATCTGGTGTGTGATATTCCCCTCCTTGTATACGTGTGATAGACTGGATTAAAAAAATGTGCATATATGCCATGGAATACTATGCAGCCATAAAAAAGGATGAGTTCATGTCTTTTGCACAGACATGAATGAAGTTGGAAACCATCATTCTCAGCAAATTAACACAGCAACAGAAAAACAAACGCCGCATGTTCTCACTCATAAGGGGGGAGTTGAACAATGAGAACACGTGGACTTTTATTTTCTTCTCTTGCCTGATTGTTCTGGTTAGAACTTCCAGTACTATGTTGAGCAGAAGTGGTTAAAGTAGGCATCTTTATCTTATTCCATTTCTTAGAGGAAATGCTTCCAACTGTTTATTTTGTCTCTATTTTTTTAGTTCTGCAGTAATCTTCATTATTTCTTTACTTCCACTAATCTGGAGTTTGGTTGGTTCTTGCTTTTCTAGTTCTTGTAGGTGGAACATTAGTTTGATTTGTTTTTCTCTGCGTTTTTGATGTGTTTATTGCTATAAACTTTTAGCACTGCTTTTTCTGTATCCCATTGGATTTGGTATCTTGTGTTTCAATTTTCATTTGTCTCAAGATTGTTTTTCTTTCCTTCTTGATTTCTTCCTTGACCCAATGGTGTTCAGGAACATCTTGTTTAATTTTCAGGTATTTGTAAACTTCCAAATTTCCTCTGTTATTGATTTCTAGTTTTATTCCATTGTAGTCTGGGAAGATCCTTGATACGATTTTAATTTTTTTTTTTTTTTTTTTTTTTTGAGATGAAGTCTGTCACCCAGGCTGCAGTGCAGTGGTGTGATCTCGGCTCACTGCAAGCTCCGCCTCCCAGGTTCACACCATTCTCCTGCCTCAGCCTTCCCAGTAGTTGGGACTACAGGCGCCCGCCACCATGCCCAGCTAAGTTTTTAGATTTTTTTTTGGTAGAAATGGGGTTTCACCATGTTAGCCAGGGTGGTCTAGATCTCCTGACCTCGTGGTCCGCCCGCCTCAGCCTCCCAAAGTGCTGGGATTACAGGCGTGAGCAACCACGCCGGCCGATTTTAATTTTTAAAAAATACGTTGAGACTTATTTTGTGGCCTAATGTATGGTCTATGATGGAGAATGCTCCATGTGTTGATGAAAATAATGTATATTCTGCAGTTGTTGGATAGAATGTTCTGCAAATGTGTGTTAGGTTCATTTGGCCTAAAGTCCAGTTTAAATCTAGTATTTCTTTGTTGATTTTCTGTCTACATGGTCTAATACTGAGAGTGGGGTGTTGATGCCCTCCACTATTATTTCATTGCAGTCTATCTTTTAGATCTAGTAATATTTACTTTATGGGTGCTCCAGTGTTGTGTGCATCTATATTTGTAATTGTTATATCTTCCTGCTGAATCAATCCCTTTATCATCATGTAATAACTTTGTCTTTTCTCTTTTTTTACTCTTTTTGATTTAAAATCTGTTTTCTCTGATACAAGAAGAGCTACCATTGCTTGCTTTTGGGTTTTGTGGCATATCTTCTTCCATCCCTTTACCTTTATACTATATGCATCCTTCCTGGCCCACTGATGATACATGCTGTGTTGGTATTGGTAGATTATATTGGCCTAAACTCAGACCCCAGGAGGAGTGTTCAGATGCCAAAAGTGGTGGATTCTGCTTTGAGAAATTTGGGCAAATGTGCTGGGCAATTTCCAGGCCCCTGGAAGGTACGTTTGAGTACTAGGGGCATGCCACTGTGCTGTAGGACTTGTTCTCTGGCCCCATGGTAGTGCATTCAGGCACTGGCTGTGATAGGCAGGGACAGGATAGTCTATAGGCCCCTGGCAAAATGCTTTGCTGTGGGCAAAAGCAGTTGCATTATACGCCTGCCACTGGGGAGGGCCAGGCTACTACTCTCAATGGAAGCAGCATAGGCAGATAGCTGTGAGACAGGTATTTTCCACACACCTTGGCCCTGTAGTAGCCCACAGAACTAGTGGTGGGGTTTGTTCTCACAAAGTGTGAAAGGGCCTGCCTCCCTTCTCCCTCTTTGGCCTAGGAGCAGTAACATCAGCCTTGGCTTTGGCCCCAAGGCAAGATTCAGGCCTTTGGAATCCAGGTTCTCAGAATTGTATCAGCTGCAGGCCTGTGATTGGAGGGTGAGTGGTGGGCGTGCCCTCTCTCAGCTGGAGCAGCACAAGTGGGTAGCAGAAAGGAGTCCGGTTTGCTTGTGCTTTGGTTCCACAGAAGCCCCCAGCAACAGCAGTGGGATTTGTACTTATGGCATGTGAAAGTGCTTGCCTCTCCTTCTTCCTCCTTGGCGAGGGAGGAGAGCAGCAGTTTTGACCTCAAGGCAGGACACAGTCTCTTGAGAGCTTAGTTCTCAGAATGGCACCAAGCTGCAGCAGCTCAGGGCTCAAAGCCTGTGGGATGCAGTGTGAGTTCTCTCTCTCTAAAGCAATGCCATGGTACAGCCTCTAGTCAGCTCCATGTGTTAGTCCAGAGGCCTGCGTGGATTGAGGGGTTCTCCTGTAGCTAGGACTAAAAGTTCATGGCAGAAATGTGGGGTCCTGGGAGACAGTCACTTACCTTTTTCCCTCATCCAGGTGTTTCTCCCAGTTCCCAGCTGGTCTCTGCTGAGCAGGGTGCCTACTTCCCTCTCCTTCTTTGTTTTTTGTGGTTCCCATTGCTTCTCCATTGAATTCCACTGTTCTCTCTTAGACAATCTATTTTAAATGAGAACATTTACTTGTTATTTTGATTCCTTTTTGTGGAGGAGGCATGTAGTAGCCACATCTAGTCAACCACCTTGAACCCCTCTCCCTATTTCTAAAACATTCAATACTGCATTCTTTTCAAGATTTGCATAATAATTTTTTATTTTGAGCTCATCTTCAGTGGGCATTTTCAGAGGGCATTTATATTTAACCTTATCATAGAGCTATCCTTTATAGTGGAAATTTGCTGTTATGTCCACTTCCTCCTAACTTTGTCAGTTGATTTTTTTTTTTAACATACTCTTCTGTCGCTATATTTCACTTTGCAGAACAAGCTATGTTCTGTCTTTAATCTGGGCATGTGGATATGTTATAGTATATTTTCTTATTTTGGTATTTAGTTAATTTCAATGAATTCTTAAGGTCTCAGTTCCTTCAGGGAAGTCTTCTAGGACCTTCTCCTAAACCCAGGGGATCCCCATATGGGCAGCATACACCTTACTTTCATAACATTTATCACACTGTGCTGTACTGTTCTCTGTGCTGCTGTGTATCTCACATTAAAATCTGATACTTATAGAAAGAGGGATTATGCCTTCCTTCTCTACCTAGCGTAATGTCTGGATTGAGTACATAATAGATGCTATTTTCTATTACATTCATTTAACAGTGCAAAGGACTGGCAAATGAAATGTCAGCCTCCAAATTTAGTGTGAAAATTTCTAGGAAGATATTAGTGTGTTTGGGATATAACATTTCTGTATACTTAACAGAGACAAGCCCATTGCTCAGCATTGATAGGATGCTAAGGAAGTTAAGATTCCAAGGATATAGGGTAAGAGCTCTTAATATTTAGTAATACACCAAGAATCAAGTTATTTATAGATTACTACTTCAACTACTTCAGAGGTTCATGTTTTACATTGGCATTTTGCTACAGGTCTTTTAATGGTGTTTTGTTAATTATTTACAAGATTGAATGATTATTTGACAGGCATATGTTGGCTACAAAATTTGTTCAAAAGACTAATTGATGGGAAAAAAAAGGTTTTTTTGTTTTGTTTCGTTTTTTTTGAGACAAAGCCTTGCCCTGTCACCCAGGCTGGAGTGCAATGGCTCAATCTCGGCTCACTGCAACCTCTGCCTCCCGGGTTCAAGCGATTCTCCTGCCTGTCTCCTGTGTAGCTGGGATTACAGACACACGCCACCATGCCCAGCTAACTTTTTGTGTCTTTAGTAGAGACAGGGTTTCACCATGTTGGCCAGGCTTGTCTCGAACTCCTGACCTCGTGATCCACCTGCCTCGTCCTCCCAAAATGCTGGGATTACAGGTGTGAGTCACTGCAACCGGTCCCAATTTTTTTGAAACCTAAATTTTATTGATTCTTAAGATAGTCAAATCCTCTTTATATAATACCTACTATCACTATAATGTTAATTATAACTTCTTTTAATTAAAATTATCATCATTATCATCATACCACAACTCAAACGTTCTGTGCTAAGTTTTAAGTACCTTGGTAAGGATTTTTCTTGGATTTTCTCATTTTGTTTGGAATTTCTACAGCAATACTATGATGTGGGAAATGTTCTTGCTATTTTCTAAATAAAGACACTGAAGCTTAGCTAGTTCATGTAACCTATACAATGTCCCATGTGTAGTGAACAACAAAACAGAATCGAATCACAGTGAAACTGACTCCATAGATCTTAAGCTCTATACTAGAGCTAAATTGCAGAACATTCTAAAGATATAATTAAAATAACCCTTAATTCTTATCATCCTGATGCATCCACTATGAGTGCTGTGACATACATTAGACTATTTCTGTATCTATAATTATGTGCTTTTTTAGATTGATTGTACACCTTTCATCCATCTTTTCCATTAAACTTACATCTTATTTATCTGCTCTCTTTGTATGGGAAATATTTGCATAATCTCCAATGACCACATGCTAACCCAGGATATGAACCTATCATTGTTTAAAAAAAAAACAAAATATGTTATTATAAAATAAGCAATATCCCTTTAGGTGGCGTGTGTGTGTGTGTGTGTGTGTGTGTGTGTGTGTGTGTGTACACACACAGATATGAAAAATAAAATTGTAAAATCCTACTTTTTTAAGGGAATAGAATACTTTTTTTAAACTAGAAATAATATATTGGGCATTTAATAACCACATGTATAATTCTGTTACTCTTTCAAAACTTGTTTTCTTTTTGGAATCGTTACTTAGACAAAGTTTTGGTCTGTTTCTAGTAGATGGTGTTCTTTTATGGGTTTATGTAGAACCCTTTCTCTTTACTATGAGAAAGTATGTATGTAATATTTTCTATTGTATCAAAGTTATATTCTTATACAAATGTTTTATTAATGCCCAAGAGTATTTTGCTCTTAGACTTTTATAGATATGTAATCTATATATATCTCTATATAAATATTATTTACATATGTCGCATATAAATTAGGAAAATATATACATTTATATATATGCATATGTACATGTGTGTATGTTAAAGTTTCATTAGATAGATTTTGCTTTTTATCTAACTTAGTAGTTCATTTTTCATTATACTGATCAATATTGTCTGTTTTAAATCTTGAGTCTTGAGAAGGAAGTGTCTGCCTCTGTTTAAATAACTTTATGTGGTATTTAATTCTCTGATGTTCACAGAGCCACATAAATATTTTAAGATAAGATAATGGTAATGTTATTATAAGTTATTATAGAATATATGTTGGTTCTAGCTTTTTCCCCCTGCTAAGTTTTGTCCAAGAGAATCAGTAAGGATTTTCCTGAGTCTGAAGCCAGCACAGTTAATTGGGGAGCATCTGTTCTGTGTTAATTATGTGTAGTTTAATGAAAGTCCAAATTGATCTGGTCCTTCTCCATCTCTCAAATTTTTCCATTTACCTCTTCAATGTGCAGAATTTGGAGGCATTTGAAACCTGATTTGTAACTGAGCAATTGACATTAGGTAACATGGAGTCTTAAGGGAGCTTTCAAGAGGATTTAAGTCATAATTGAGCATCTGAGGGGTTGGGGTGAGACACTTCATCCCAGTGGAGCTGACAACATTAGGAATGCTTATGTGGCATTATCTGTAATTCCAATTCAAAATCCATCTGGATTTTTTTAAAGGAAAATTACATAGAAAATGTGCTCATTTTCAATAAATGTTATAACTAATTTCTTGCCTTAGGATGGAGGATTTGTTGGAGATAAGGTTCGCTAATGCATCCATTTCCCATACTTGGGACCATTAACATTGTTGAATACTTTAAATTCCTGCCACAGGTATTTATCCGAGATGCATATCTGATTGATCACAAATATATAGACATATATTAATTTTCAAAGATTTCTTTTTCCCCCCTTGTCTCTGACAGGAAACAGTGATTTGAATTTGGAGCTCCGCAGGCACAGTGCCCATCCTCCCCACCGTCTTAACCCCAACACGGTTCCCCAGACAAAGTTGCTCAGTGAAGTAGGCCCACTAAGTGCCAGAAAATGTGCCAGGGATCCCATTCACACAGACCTGGGGTGGGTGGACACAAGGAGAAGGCAAGTGTTTACTAGCAATAATGATGCAGATTTAATTATGTGACAGTTGGAGGAACATTTGGAGGAGAAGAGTAAAATCACTCTAGGAAGGGAGAAATGCCCATGTAAAGGCCAGGAGATGAAACAATCGTGGTGGAATTGAGGGGCTGAAAGAAGACCAGGCCCTAGAATGCAAAGCATGAGGAAGGAGAGGATGGAGCTAGATAATACAGGGATATGGTCCTGGGTTAAGGGTTATCCAGTGGCTCAAGCAGTACTGTCTGATTAGATCCTTCTTTTACCAAGACCACTCTGGTTACTTTAGAGAGAGTGGTTTGGAGGAGGGTGAAACCAGGGACTCCCGCACTAACCCTATTAAAAGATAATGGATGAATCTATAAAGGATATTAAAATATAGACAGTTCAATCTGTGCAGGAACTCTAATTTTCTGACAATCTTTACAAATTTGACCCTTGCATCCAGACATTGTCTGATCCCAAAGCAGTGTACTTCATCAACATTAAAAACTCAATGACATACCCTTCTTTCTCAAATGTTTTCTATTTATGGACATTTCTGGGCAATTGTATATCTCTTTCTCTAGAAAAAATATTGTCATTGAAATAATAGAGGGGCAGTGGCTTTGGAGAGAAGAAGATGGAATATTTTCTCTTCTCTTAGTGGTAATGATGTTTTTTTGACTATCTGAAAGCCTCGGTATGACAACTCTCCTTATCTCAGTCCATAAATTAATAAATAATTTAGGGATGGTGATATAGATAAGTGGTAAATCTTTTCAATTTCAAGCAATATTATAAAGTCATAATGATAAGATTCTTGAAAATCTTTCCTATGGAGGAAATGAGGAAAAAGTTATCAGAAAAAACTCTAAGAAATGGATAGAGATGGGTAACCAGAACGACTTTGATCATCCAGTGAGGTCAAAGCATATCAAGCATTTCTCTTACACAGATTTTCTGACAGTTTGAAGCAGATAATCATATCCAAAATTGTAATTGAATAGGTAGATCAAGGGAATCAGAGACTTTAAAATAGGAAAAAAAAAAAGTCTTAAGAGAGCTAAAGTTATCCATGCCATCAAGAAAGGCCCCTAGGCCCCATAGCCAAGACATTGTAACTGAATAGTAGATCACAGGAAAATCAGAGACTTTAAAATAGGAAACAACAAAAAGGTCTTAAGAAAGATGAAGTTATCCATGCCATCAAGAAGGCCCCTAGGCCCCATAGCCAAGAAGATCATGTTTCAAAAGGAAAGAAATTGACAATTAGTTGTCCCCTAAACTGTATCTGGCAATCTACACTCAGGCCAGACTTGGGTTAAAATAGACTCAGAAACCTTTGCCTTATGAACTAATCTATTTATCTGAATTTGCATATATTTCTCTGCATTTCCCAAAGCAATTGCCACCTAATGATGCTGATTCTGTCCATTTACATGGCAGTAGGCAAGGATCATTTATTACTCATCTCCTGTTCTGAAAAATATACCTACTTCACTAATCAGGGCAAAAGCATAAACTTTTATATTGTCTAACACTGATATCACATCCATTGGTTCATGAAATGAATTGAGCAATTATTTCTCCTAAAGACATGTTATTTTTGTTAAACAAAATGTTTGTGTATTTTAAACGTAGTCAATGGTCTATAACAAATTGTAACCTCTTTTGCTGTCAAAGGATAAGCTAATTTCCCTTTTGGTTACTGACAAAGCTTGTATTGAAATTCATTATTTTAAAAGTCTTTGACAATGATTAATATAGTTAATATGGGCACTGTTTTTATTGTTATTCTCTAACCAAACTGCCCTTAACTCGTGGACAAGCACATTCATGGAAATTATAAATGAAAATGTGTATATGTTATATTAATTAAAACTTTATAACTTCCTTCTAACACTGAAAATATATACCCACATGTTAATAGCTTTTCCAAATGACGTCAGTACATAGGTGGATCTGAACTTACTTGATAAAAACTGGTCAGTGTAGATTCGAGAACTGTTGTTTAACCAATATCATGATGATTGATATTCCCCAAAAAAAGGTTCCTGGGCTGTTCCAAACTTCTTGATTTACAAAACCTGTGGAATTTCCAGTATACATTATGGCCACATCTGTGTATTTTATGGGTATGGACAATAATCAAAGGCTTCATTTAACTTATTCTTTCTTTGTAGCAAGGCCTTTATTTATCCTGCCAAAAGTGAGTCAAAACTCAGATGGATGAGGTTAGACTAATTAGAGAAAAAAATGTAATTGTAAAATTTGGCATACGATGTAGGGCCCATGTGCATTTCAAGGTCCTTTACTAAACCATTTAGTATTTTACAAAATCAATTCAATAACACATGTACACACAGATATAGGTCACAGATGTCTCCACCACAAGCACTTATATATTTTTAAATGTTATAAGATAAAATATCTAGGGATTTAGTGACTTTAAGCTGAATAGTCAAGTAAAAAACAACCATGTAATATATATATTAAAAAAAACTTGGCAAAAATTGCTATATAAAAACTTAGACTTTATTTGTAGACATGTAGCAGTATAGACAGGACACAGTGGTTCAAGCTTGTAATCCCAGCACTTTGGGAGGCTGAGGTGGGAGAATTACTTGAGCCCAGGAGTTTGAGACTAGCCTGGGCAAGATGGCATGACCTCATCTCTATAAAATAATAATAATAATAAAACATTATCTGAGCATGGTGATACCTGTGGTCCCAGCTACTCAGGAGGCTGAGGCAGAAAGATCTCTTGAGTGCAGGAGTTCAAAACTGCAGTGTACTGTGATCTTACCACACTGCACTCCTGTCTGGACAACAGAGCTAGACTTAATCTCTTAAAAAATAAAAAAGTATAGCAGTGTATCATGGTGTTTAAGAAAAGTTGGAGTTGGAGGCTGTGGTGAGCCAAGATCGTGCCATTGCACTCCAGCCTGGGCAACAAGAGTGAAACTCCATATTAAAAAAAAAAAAAAAAAAAAAAAATTGTTCTAGAACTATACTGCCTAAATTCAGCTCCTAAAAATTCAGTTCCATTCATTAGCTGTGTAACATTAGGCAAGTGTTTATCCTCTTCTCGAGACTCAATTTTCTCATTTGTAAATGGGGATACTAATATGCTTATGGCTGAAGTTTATGTTGAGGTTAACTGAATTATTCCACATCAAGCACTTAGTGATGAAAGCTACCATGTCATAAGTTCTCAAAAAAAATTATATACTTATATATTATGAATTATTTGGTATTATGCATGTTATGTATGCATTATTTAAATGTTATTGTATGATTATAATTCTTACTTTTTATCAGAGCACTTAGATCAGGGGTATTAATTAACTGATCAAAATGTATCTGTATTTGTACACAACACACTTCAAAAGAATATTGTAAACACTGGGCCATTTTCAGAAAATGGGCTAAGTAATGAAATATGGGTATATCATGTTATAAGAAGAATTACTAAAAAGTCCAGAATGTTAAGACATATTAAGAGATAGCATACCTTCAAATGTTATAAGTATATATACCATTTGAGAGAATTATATTCATTTTAAAAAAAACTAGGATCAAAGGATAGAATAATCATCATAGAAGGATTTAGTCACTTATTCAAAAATATTAACTGGGCGTCCTCTGTGTTAGACACTGTGCAGTCTGAGTATGAAAATGGAAAAAAAAAAGTTTGCTTTATGTATACATGCTTACTGAGAAGAAATAGGCATTAATCCAATAATCAAAAAAATGAAATATAACATTTTTACCATAAAGTAAATAGTATTTATACTAGGAGAGCACACAGTAGAGGATTTTACCTAGTCAGGGACCTAACAGGAGGGGCTGATATGAATTCCGAAAACCTGTAGACATTGAAACACTGACTAGCAAAGGGAAGAGTTTTCCAAGATGATGGAACAGTATATACAAACATCCTGAAGCCAGAAGAACAAATCCACGGAACTCAAAGGTTGGTGTGGTCTTAGGGAATGTACAAGCAGGGGTCACATTAAGGACCTTTGGCTTTATCCAAGAAGCAAAAGAAAGTATTACAGGACTCAAAGATGGCCAGGTGCGGTGGTTTACGCCCGTAATCCTAGCACTTTGGGAGGCCGAGGTGGGTGGATCACAAGGTCAGACGATTGAGAACTGTCCTGGCCAACATGGTGAAACCACATCTCTACTTAAAAAAAAAAAAAGGAAAAAAAATTAGCTGGGTGTGGTGGTGCATACTTGTAGTCCCAGCTACTCAGGAGGTTGAGGCAGGAGAATAGCTTGAACTTGGGAGGCAGAGGTTGCAGTGAGCTGAGATTGTTTGTGCCACTGCACTCCAGTTTGACGACAGAGCAAGACTCTGTCTTAAAAAAAAAAAAAAAAAAAAAAAAAACTAAGGTAAGTGTAATATGATCAGTTTCATGCTGAAAAAGTAACTTTTCCTGTAGTGTCAGAAAGTCACTGGAGGGTGACTACAGTAAGTCTAGGTAGAACTAGGCAGAGCAGTGGAAATGATTTAACTCTCTTCTCCTATTCCCCAAATGCTTTCATTGAAGTGATCATTATAGAAGTGAAGTTGTGAATGGATTGGAGAGAATGTTTGGGTTTTCAATTGTTAAAAATATTCTAGTGGCTGGGCACAGTGGCTTGTGCCTTGTATTCTCACCGTTTTGGGAAGCTGATGCAGGGGGAATCACTTGAGCCCAGAAGTTCAAGGATACAGTGAGCTATGATCACACCACTGCATTCCAGCCTGGGCAACAGAATGAGATCTTGCTCAAAAATAAATATAAAAAATCTAGTGCAATACCAGTGAAATTCTTGTCCCTGGACATGTTCAGGCATCAGCTGAATGATTGACTTACTTGTTGGAAAAGAAGGAATGTAAATTACTGAACTAGAGCATGACTGACCTCTCAGGTTCCTTACAATGTTATAATTGTACAATGCTCAATCCATTTATCCTACAGAATAAGTTTAGTACAAGAACATGCTCTACAACCTACACAAGAGGCTCAATTTCCTATGATATTTTCTCCAAAAGATAAAAAATTGCAGCCAAAGATAAAATAAGAGGGAAACATTTGTTTTTGCCAGAACTTCAAAATGCCCAGTAGAGATGGCAAACTGAGATTATAAAATATGAGTACAGATGGAATATATACCTCATATTCATACTTGAATGTGTATGAGTAGGTGTATATACAGCAGAGCAGATTGGAAAGGAAATTTCAAGTCATAATGATCTGACCTGGGTTTGAATTATTTGTCTGCCATTTAGTAGATATGTGGTATTGGTGAGGATGCAACCTTTCCAGACCTCAGCTTTTTCATCTGTAAGTCAGGGAATTAATACTCACATTAGGGTTGCTGGTATGATCCAGGTATAAAATAAGGGTCAATTATTATTAAAAACATTTATTAACATTTAAAATTAAAATATTATCTATTAGGATTATTCTTCCTGTTTAAATGTAGAGCAGACTTAAATCATCAGAAGTTTCTCTAGAGAGTGTACATAAATGTGTATAACAGTTTTCTGACTCGTTAAGTATAGCAAGCAATGGAGATGAGCTTCTCTAAAGCCACTGATAATCATCCTTTTTATTGTCAGTTTCTATCAAAAAGGCTAGAGAACTAAAGTATTCACTTGTCAGACTATCTTTGCAACAAGGGATGATCCTTTAAAACATTTTTGTCCAATGAGCTGTAGCATAAAGTTTTGTGGAGGGTTCATTTTCATAAGACAAAACCTCCTAGAGTACAAGGCTTTTAGACTATCTACTTTCTTTCTGGTTGGAATATGGAGATGCCCAGACATGCTTCTGCTATCCTGCTACCAGGAGAACAAAAGCCACAGAATAAAAGGAGAAAATGAGTGTGGGATCCTGATGACTTTTTTTAAACTTAATGTAGCTGGACAGCTCCCTGGGCTTCTTTTTGTGTGGTGTAACTAAACATTTTACTTTTTGAAGTCATGTTTTCTGTTGCTCTCACCTAAACACAATCCTAACCTGTACATTGTAATGGCAAGGTTATTACAGGGCAGATTGGGTTATCTAAATTATGAGCATACCTCTTAGATTTATATACATGTGATGTTCCATTCCAGGATACATTCAGACTGTTTCAAAGTATGTTTTGATATATAAATGGATTATCTGCCCCCTTCCCGCACTAAGCAAATGCCTAGTAATCATTTAGCCATACTGCAGCCTACTTTGGTATAATGAAATAACTACCAGCAAGCAACAAAATCACTTTCCACTGAAGAATGTGATGAATATACATGCTGCCTAATATTCACAATCAGAAAATCTGTGCAATCCACTCGTACCTACTATTCCATTGATGTAATATTGAAGGTCTTGGTGGTTAAGCAGGATATCTGGATTTCAATCAGAATATAGAAAAAGTTGTAGATTATGAAATACTTTTGTGAGAATCCATAACAATGGGTAATGTCTAATAAAGAAAAAGGAATTTCACACTAACACTTTTAAGGACATGGGAAATACACTTTCAACTTTCACTATACTTACTACCTCATTCATTCAAATACATTTTGCCTTCCATCATAGAAACTGAATTTGGGGATGGTACAAAATTTTAGGGATAATCTCTTTTAGGATGTTGAATAATCCTACACTGCGTTTTCTCATCAGTGGCAGATCAGAGACATGCCCTCAAATCAACTACATTTCTTAAATCTCTCTAAAGTTAAAATTTTAGAGAGATGGATGTGTGAAAATATTTCAGTAGAAATTCATAATAGCACTGCTCCATAGAATAAATTTATTTCAATATTCTTGAATAATTCTCTGTAATAAGGATTGTTCAAGATATTTGGAGATATAAATGTTCATCTTTAACTGAATAGAGATTGGAAACATACGTAAAAACTTGATGTATAATAAACATGATGAAGAAACAAATGAGAAAGGAAATCAGTAGACAGTATTATCTCAGGAAGTGAAAAATATGAAATATTTAAAATATAAAATATATCAAGCGACACATTCAAACATAAGCTTCTTCTGCACTAAAAGCCTAAATATTAAAAGGCAAATTATAAATAATAGAAGCTCATATATTGGAATGTCTTCATGGATCTACAGTTGAGAAAGGACTTTTTAAAACCTCTACAACACAAAAGGCAAAAAAATTCTGCTTATTTTCATTAAAGTGTTTTATTCAATAAGGAACATCGCTGACAAATATATTGGAAGAAAATATTTACAATACCTAAAAACAAAAAGGAATTACTATCTGGAATATATAATGAGCTCTTAAAAACACATAAAATAAGGCAATCAAATGTAGAAATAGACAAAGATTATAATGTGGTAGTTGGTAATTACCAGAAGAGAAGAAATCTATATTGCTAATAACCATATGAAGAATATCACACTCATTAGTACATAGATAAATGCAAAGGAAAGACAAAGAATTCAAAACTCATTAAAGACGTAAAGCTGGTTGATGACAAGGACTGACAAACCTAGAGGTACAGGAATCCTTGGGCAGAGGATTCCTGGCTGGAGAGATGGTTACTAGGTTAAGTTATGGATAACCTGTGATCTAACAAACTTATTTCAGAGCATATGGTCCAGAATAGTCTGCCCAACCCTATTCTCAACTCAGATTTCTGTGGGGAAATGTGTGGCAATACTGCAACATTGCTTATGGCAGTGGAAATTTGAAGACAATCTATTTGTCACTGAAAAATTATGGAATACTCTTCAAAAGCTAGAAGCAGTGGACTAGATATTCACACATCCGTACATCTTAACTAAAACACAATTAGAACATTACAAGACCTATGATGTATTTTAAAATACACAAAACCACATATAAGATATGTACATCAATAAGAAGAGACATGACAACTGAATTAGTTCCTTGGGCAGAAAATGAGAGAAAAGAATAAGGATAAAATAAAGAAATCTTAAAAATACATAAAACAGTTTAGGGACCTTGCATAATGGAATGATGTTATCAGGCCATGAAGAAAGAAATATTCAACTTTTTGTATCTGATGTTTCCCTACCAAAATAAACAAATAGCAAAAAAAAAAGAAAAAATCTGGAACACAGTGTTATCACAGGAAACCAAGAATAAAAATTCACCATGCCAAGGATAAAGCAGAAAAATTACAGCATAAACAACACATGTAGCCAGAGTAAAAGACATAGGAGTACATCTAATAGTCCATTTTCTAAAGCTATATAAAGCTTGGGGAAAGAAACAAACTAAGACTTAATGTGATTTTTTTTGTATGAGAAGTAATGGAAGGGAGTGATAAGAACACAGGCTTTCTTCTTATTTAGACATCCTTGTTTTCTAATTCAGATTCTGTCTTTTCCTATGTATGTGATCTAAGGAAGATGATTTTAATGAAATCCAACCCTCTGGTTGTTTTTTTTTTCATTTTATACATAAGAATGATACTACTTGCATTGTAAATCTATTGAGAATATTTAAAACAATGTTTTATATATATATATTTAAATATTAAATATTATTAAATATTAAAATATATATATTTAAATATATATATTTAACCTCTCCAGAGGAATATGTTTTTTACTTGAGCTACAGAAATAAATCTATTAGTAAAAATCCAGGATTTCTCCAATAGTGAAACATAAAAATTATTACTGAATGGAGCTTTAAAGTATTACGGCACGATTTCAGGTACTTGTTAGGAGCTTTAAAAGGCCAGAGACTCCTGTCAGGGTATGAATCATGGGCAGAGTCCCATCAAATTTCAGGCTAAAATTAGACTTTAGGGATACAACATGGTCACTAAGTCCTGAAAATGTTATCAACTCTCTTTTAATCTACCTATTTAAAAAATATCTTAAAGGCTACCTCTTCAGAAAGCTGTAATTTTTGGTCATGAAAGTACAAATCTGAGCCCTTCTTTATGAATTTAAACATCAAATACTAGTTGACTCGCCTTTGCTCTTGTTTTTTCCTCTAATCTGACACTGATAGGCCACATGAGGCCTTCATCTTTTTCTTTGACTATTTTCTCCTAACTTCATTTGCTTGCTCCTTACCTAAGGTATGACTATGAGGATATTGGATCCTTTAGATGGCAGGAGTAGATATTATCAAAGGGTGTGAAAGAAGAAAAAGAAACCTGGTTCACAATATGCCCTTCATCAGGAGATTATATGTATATACACAATCTCCAGATTATGTTTGTGTATGTATGTATATATGGCTATATAGAGACACACATATATAATGCTTTCATAGGAAAAATCACTTTGATTTACAAAATGATTCTTATGATGTTCTATTTATTGAAAACATTAAACATTCCAATTAATCCATCAAGTCAGGTAGAGAATGTAAGTACTTAAAATATCTTCAAGTGATAGCCCGGTGCTCCGATTTAAAATCCTTTGTACAACCAAAGATGGTCTCATCAAGAATCGATGACAGTGGATTTGTAATGTATTTTGAAATCAGGAAATGCGATGTCTACAGCATTGTTTTCCTTTCTCAGGATTGTTTTGGGTATTTGAAATCCTTTGTGCTTCCATATGAATTTTAGGATATTTTTCTATTTCTATTAAAAAATGCCATTATGATTTTGGTAGGAATTTCACTGAATTTATAAATTGCTTTGGGTAGTATAAACATTTTAACAGTATTAAGTCTTCTAATTCATGAACACAGGATATCTATTTATTTGTGTCTTCTTTAATTTCACTCATGAATCTTTTTTGCAATCTCCAGTGTGCAAGTTGTTCACCTTCTCAGTTAAGTTTATTTCTAAGTACTTTGTTCTTTTGATGATATTGTAAGTGGGATCATTTTCTTAATTTCTTTTTTTGATAGTTCATTTTTTGTATATAGAAACACAACCAATTTTTGTATATTTTATACCCTGCAACATTACTGAATTTGTTTATCAGGTTTTTACAGTGGAATCTTTAGGGTGTTCTACATTTAAGATCATACCATCTCAAATAGATATAATTTCACTCCTTCCTTTATGACTTATATATTCCTTTTATTTATTTTTCTGCTTAATTATTCAGGCTAGGACTTCTAGTACTATGTTGAATAGGATAGACAAATGTGAGCATCATTTCCTTGTTTCTGATGTTGGAGGAAAAGCTTTCAGTTTTGGTTTTTTTTGTGTGTTTTTTTTTTTATTTATTGAGTGTGATGTTAGTTGGGATCTTTTTATGTATGTTCTTTCTCATCTTAAAGTAAATTCTTCTCCTCCTAGTTTGTTGACTTTTTGTCATGAAAATATATTGAATATTTTTAAATGCTGGGGTTTTGTGTTTTTTTGAATCTAATTAGACTATCGTGTTGTTTTTCTCCTTTATGTGATTACTGTGGTCTGTCACGTTAATTTTCACATGTTGAACCACTCTTGCATCCAGGGATAGAGGCTACTTGGTAGTGATGAATGATGAAAGGCTACTATGGTTTTGAATTTAACTTGCTGGTGTTTTATTGAAGGTTGTTTTTATCTAGCACAGAGGCAGACATATTGACTAATGGAACAGAATAAAAACTCTAGAAATAAATCCATGCATATATAAACCACTGATGTTTTACTATGGTACCAACAATATACAATGGAGGAAGGATAGCCTCTTCAACAAATGATATTGGGAAAACTGGGTGTCCACATGCAAAAGAATGAAATCAAGATATTTATCTTACACCATACACAAAAATCAAGTTAAACTGTGTTAAAGACATAAACATAAGACCTGAAACTGTAGAACTCCTAGAAGAAAACATAGGAAAAAATGCTTCATGAGTTTTGTCTTGTCAGCTTCTTAGATATGACCCCCAAATCACAGGCAACAAAAGCAAAATTAGACAAGTGGAACTATATAAATTTAAAAGGCTTCTGCGTATCAAAGGAAACAACTAACAGTAAAAAGACAACCTACAGAATGTGAGGGAGAAAATATTTGGAAACCGCATATATAGGATATGGAGTTAATATCCAAAATATATAAGGAGCTGCTAAAGTTCAATAGTGAAAATAATCAATGCAATTAAAAATAGGTAAAGGATTTGAAAAGACACTTCTCAAAACAGACATACAAATTGCCAATAAGTACGTGAGAAGGTTCTCGACATCACTAGTCATCAGGGAGATGGAAATCAAAACCACTATGAGCTATCATCTCACACCTGTTAGGAAGCTATTATGAATAAAAGTAAAAACAAATGTGAATAAGGATGTGGAGAAATTGGAACACTTGTACTTTGTTGGTGTGGATATAAAAGGTTGCAGCCACTATAGAAAGCAGCATGGAGATGCCACAAAAATTAAAAATAGAAGTACTGTATGATCCAACAATTCCACTTCTGGGTATTTATCTGAAAAAATTGACATCAGGATCTTGAAAAGATATTTACACTCCCATGTTCTCTGCAGCATTATATAGAATAACCAAAATGTGGAAACAACCTAAATGTCCACCAGTGGATAAAGGGATAAAGAAAATAAAGTGTGTGTGTGTGTATATATGTGTACGTGTGTGTGTGTGTGTGTGTGTGTGTGTGTGTGTGTATATGAATATTTAGCTTTTAGAAAGAAGAAAATTCTTTCATATGTGATCACTCTTATGAGTTTTGCTTCCAGCAGCAACTCTGCTAGGTCCTCACAATGAATTTCAGAAAAGCATTTCATTGTGCCTCTGGCCCAGGAGGGGAAAGGAAACAACTTTCAAATACGTCAAAGTATTCCATTCTTCTTAACCAGGTCTGCCTTCAGGAGAAACTGTAACCAGAACATAATCTATTGAGATTTTAACAGAGCCTAACCGATTTGGGAGAGGAGGAATGGCCAACTCGAACCCACTCTAGCTGTCTTGTTCCATGTGGATTTTTCTTTTTGGAATTTCCACTGTATGTATGTTTTGCCTTTTGTAGTTGTCTCACGATTCTTGTATATCCTATTTTATTTTACTTTTGCAGTTATCTCACCCATCTATCAGAAATGTACAAATCAAGCAGGCAGAAAATTAGTAAGGATCTAGTTGAACTCAACACTATTAAGTAACTTGATATAATGGACATCTGTAGACTATTTCATTCAGCAACAGAAGAATGCACATTCTTCTCAAGCTCCTGTGGAACATTCACCAAGAGAGACCATATTCTGACTGACATAAAAATCTTAACCAATTTAAAAGAATAGAAATCATATAATGTCTGCTCTCAGACCGCAATGGATTTAAACTAGAAAATGATAACACAAAAACAGCTAGAAAGTTCCAAAATATTTAGAAATTAGATAGCACACTTCTAAGTAATACGAAAGTCAAACAAGAAATCTCAAGAAAAAAATTTAAAAATATTTTGAACTAACAGAAAATGAAAAACATAACTTATCAAAATGTGTGACATGTGGTGATGAGAGAGAAATTTATACCACTTAAAGCATATATTAGAAAAGAAGAATGCTCTAAATAATCTAAGCTTCCACCTTAGGAAAATAAAAAAAGACCAAATAAATCCAAAGTAAGTAGAAGAAAATAATAAAAACCAGAGCAAAAATTTATAAAATTGAAACCAGGAAATCAACAGAGTCAACAAAATCAAAAGCTAATTATTTGAAAAATCATGAAAATCAATATTCTTCTAGTCAATCTAACTATGAGAAAAAGAAAGGACACAAATTACTAACATCAAAAATAAAGTCACATCACTTCTGATCTCATGAACATTAAAAGGATAATAAAGACATTCTATGAACAACTCTATGCCAACTAATTCGATAACCTCGATGAAATAGGCCAATTCCTTGCAAGGCACAATCTGCCATAATTCACACATGAAGACATAGACAATCCAAATAGGCCCATATTAAAGAAATTGACTCAATATTTCATAATCTTACAAAACATAAAGCTCCAGACCCATCTGGATTCACTGGTGAATTTTATCAAACACTTAAGGAAGAAATTATATTAATTCTGCACAATCTTTTTCAGAAGGTAGAAGCAAAGGGAATACTTTCTAACTCATGAGACCAGAATTACCGTAATACCAAAATCAAAGACATTATAAGAAAAAAAATCTATAGACCAACATCTCTCGTGTATATAGATGCAAGGAATTATCAACAAAGTATCAGCAAATTAAGTCAAACAATGTATAAAAAGAATTATATACCGTGATCAATCCCAGGTAGGCAAAGCTGCTTCAACATTTGGACATCAATTAATGTAATCTGTTACATCAACAGGCTAGAGAAGAAAAAAAGTCACATGATTGTATCAATAGATGCAGAAAAAGCATTTGACAAAATCCAACACCTATTCTCTACCTTCTTACTGGCCATACCCACTCAACACACATACTGCTACGTTGGTATTGCTTGGCAGCCTATGTTAAGCTTGTGATAGGAGCAGGGAATTTCTCTATTCTTCTGGTCGAGATTCAGTTGGAGAGTCTTTGTGTCTAAGCATGGGAAATGGCATCTCTTTATTATTCCTTCCTATTCCTCCAGTAACAGGCAAACTCCATTATGTATCATTAACAGGTCTTGGGCAGGAAAGATTTTTTTGCCCCTCCATCAACAGTAGCAAATGCTGCTATATATCATTCAAACTTCTTGTCCCTAGAGGAGCTTCTGTTTCTACCCTTCTGCCAGAAGCTGTGACTCTTTGCTTTGGGTTGGCAGGCAAAAAGGAGTGTTTTCTACCCTTTTCCTACCCTTCCTCCAATAGTTTTGTTTGTGCCCTTTTCCAGCAGTCCTACGAGTGGGAGATTTGCTGCCCCCTTCTCAATGGCTTAGGATTTTGCTTCTCATAAAAGTAGGGTCTGGTGGATTAATAGTGTATGTTTGTCCCTCAGTGGTAGCAAAAAGCCTCTTTCATATGTGTGCCACCAAAGAGGGCTCACTCTGTTCTCCTGCCTTGGACCCATCTTTTATGAGTCCCATGAAGATTTTGTGAGTGAGTGAGAACTACCTTCACATGTGTAGCTCTCAGTTCTTCTATGTGCTAGCTCACAGTCAGCCTCTTCTATTGCATTATGATTTTAGCTATTACCCACTTATTTGGCAGTCATCTCTCCCCCCAATGTTCTTTCAAAGATTAAATAGCCCAGTAGTCTCATATCTCTTTGAAAGTGATTGTTATTCCTTGGAATTAAGTCTGCTTGAATCTCTTGTAATCTCAAGTTTCTGATGAATTCAAGAATGGTGTGCTTTTCTAAATTATCCACCCTTTCCTTGTTAAGATAGGAGGGATGTTCTTTTGTAGCTTTCTATACCTTAAGCAGGATTGAAATTGGCAATGGTCTTTTAAAAGGCATTTAACAAACAGCGACCCAAAGCAGTGGACTCAAAACACAGAATACACATCGTTTATTTTTCAAGCAGAATACAAATCTGAAAGCATTCATTTTATCTTGTCACTTTTTTGCTTACAACCTCTACAATGATTTCTTATCACTCTTAAAACATAAACTTCGTACCACAACCCATAATTCCCTTCATCATCTGGCTGCTGTCTATATCACCACTCAACTCATCCTGATCTCCTTCTAGCTCACTCTGATGAAGCCTTATGGCATAGGTAGCTTTTATTTAAACACACTAGACTACCTCATGTCTCTGAGCTTTCTATCTCTAGCTGAAATATGCTTTCTTCTAATTTTTCTATGGTTGGTTTCTTCTTTTAGTTCATATCTGAAATGTCTACGTTCCCTCAGTTATTCCATGATCTCAAACCCCATTTTTTTCATGTGACGATTCTCTCTACAATCATATATTTATTTTTTGCTTATTTCTCAAAAAATAAAATAAGCCTCATCAAAGAAGGGAAATTTCCTCTACTAGTCAATTCAATATTTCTAGCACCTAGACCATTAATGGACATATATTAGAAACTCATTACCACAGCCCCTTTACCCCATCTGTAGGGCGTATGTTCTAAGACACTCAGTGGATGACTGTAATTGCGGATAGTACTGAACCCTATATATGCTGTGTTTTTTTTTCTTATACATGCATACCTATGAGATTGCTGCAGTTAAAACTAGGCACCGTAAGAGACTATTAACGATAATAAAATTAAAAATTTATAACAAACCATAATAAAATTTATATGAATGTGGTCTCTCTCTAAATATCTTATTGTACTATCCTCACCCTTCTTGTGATGATGTGGAATATAAAATACTTACATGATGAGATAAAATGAGGTAAATTACATAGAGAGGCATTGTGATATAGCATTTAAAGCTTATTTCTGGAATTATTTATTTCTGGAATTATTTATTTCTGGAATTTTTCATTTACTATCTTCAGACCACAATTAACTGTGAGTAATTGAAAACACAGAAAGTAAAACTGAGGATAAGTGGGAACTACTGTAATGACTTACTGAAAGCAGGTTGGGTGAATTAACACCTGTGCATTATGTTAATATATACAATTTTTAAAAATTCATAATGCTGTGCATGTGTATTTGGTATCTCTAGATTATTGAACAATGACTTGGCATTAGTAAAAATTTACTAGATATTTAGTGAAAAAACTACGGAAGTATAGATCTCAGATCAATATGATATGGATTCAATAGTTTCATGGGGAAAATTGTTTAAAAAAAAAAAGTCTATTACAAATGCTGACATAGTCTGGATGTGTGTTCCTGCCCAAATCTCATACTGAAGTGTAATCCCCAATGTTAGAGGTGGGGCTTGCGGGACGTGATTGGATTATGGGGAAATTTCTCATGAATGGTTTAGCACCATCCCCCATGGTACTGTTCTCATGATAGTGAATGAGTTCTCATGAGTTCCGGTCATTTAAAAGTTTGTGGTACCTCCCTGTTCAATCTCTTGCTCCTGCTTTTGCCATATGAAGTATACCTGCTCCAGCTTTGCCTTCAGCCTTAAGTAAAAGCTCCCTGGGGCCTCCCCAGAAGCAGATGCTGCCATGTTTCCTGTACAGCCTGAAGAGCCATAAGTCAATTAAACCTCTTTTTCCTGTAAATTACCCAGTCTTGGGTATTTCTATAGTAGCAATGCAAGTATGGACTAATACAGAAAATTGGTACTGGGAGTGAAGCATTGCTATAAAAATACTTGAAGATGTGAAGTAGCTTTGGGATTGGGTAACAAGCAGAGGTTGGAAGAGTGGAGAGCTCAGAAGAAGACAGATAATGGAAAGTTTGGAACTTTTTTTAGAGACTGGTTAAATGGTTGTGAGCAAAATGCTGACAGTGATATGGACGATAAAGTCCAGGCTGAGGAGGGCTCAGATAGAAATGAGGAGCTCACTGGGAACTGGAGCAAAGGTCACTTTGTTATGCTTTAGCAAAGAACTTGGCTGCATTTTGCCTCCGCCCTAGGGATCTGTCAAACTTTGAACTTGAGATTGATGATCTAGGATATCTGGTGGAAGAAATTTCTAAGCAGCAAAGCGTTTAAGATGTGATTTGGCTTGTTCTTTTCTTCTTTTTTCTTTTCTTTTTTTTTTTTTTTTTTTGAGATGGAGTTTTGCTCTTGTCACCCATGTTGGAGTGCCATGCTGCAATCTTGGTTCACTGCTGCAACTTCCACTTCCTTTCTCCTGCCTACTGAGTAGCTAGGATTATAGGCACCTGCCACCGTGCCCAACTAATTTGTGTATTTTTAGTAGAGATGGAGTTCTACCACGTTGGTCAGACTGGTCTCAAACTCCTGACCTCAGGTGATCCATTGGTCTGGGCTTCCCAAAGTACTGGGATTACAGGTGTGAGTCACTGTGCCTGGCTGTGACTTGACTGCTTCTAACAGTCTATGTTCATATGTGGGAGCAAATAAATGACTTAAAGTGGCAACTTACATTTAGAAGGGAAACAGAGCATAAAAATTTAAAAGATTTGCAGCCTGGCCATGTGGCAGAGGGGAAAAAACAAAACAAAACAGTTTTTTCTGGAGAGGAATTCAAGTGGGCTATGGAGTCACCACTTGCTAGAAAAATTTGCATAACTAAAAGCCAAGTGCTAATAGCCAAGATAATGGGACAGAGGCCTCAAAGGAATTTCAGAGACCTAGAGACCTTCATGTCAGCCCTTCCCATCACAGACTCAGAGGTCTAGGTTTCCTGGGCCAGGCCCGGGATCCCCATTGCCCTGTTAGCCTCAAGACACTGTTTCCTACATCCTGGCAGCTCCAACTCTGGCTCAAAGGGACCCACATATTGCTCAATCCACTGCTTCAGAGGGTGCTAGCCATAAGCATTGGCAGCTTCCACGTAGTGTTAAGCCTGTGAGTACACGGAGTGCAAGAGTTGAGGCTTGGGAGCCTCTTCCTAGATTCCAGATGCTGTATGGAAAAGCCTAGATGTCCAGGCAGAAGCCTGCTTCAGGAGCTGAGCCTCATGGAGAACCTCTACTAGGGCAATGCAGAGGGGAAATGTGGGATTGGAGCCCCTGCACAGAGTATCCACATGTGCACTGCCTAGTGGAGCTGGGAGAAGAGGGCCATTGTTCTCTAAACCCCAGAATGGTAGATTCACCGACGGCTTGATCCTGTGCCTAAATAAGCTGCAGGCACTCAATGCCAGCCCATTGGCACAGCTGTGGGGACTGAACCCTGCAAAGCCACAGGGGCAGAGCTGCCCAAGGCCTTGGGGGCCTACCCCTCACAACAGTGTGCCCTAGGTGTGGGACATGGAGTCAAAGGAAATTATTTTAAGGTTTAATGACTGCCCTGCTGGGTTTCAGACTGCACAGGGCTTGTAGTCCCTTTCTTTTGGCTACTTTCTCCCTTTTGGAACAGGAATGTTTACCCAATGCTTATACTCCTACTGTATCTTGAAAATAACAAATTTGTTTTTTATTTTACAGGCTCATAGGTGGAAGGGACTAGCCTTGTCTCAGAAGAGACTTTGCACATAAAATGAGTTAAGACCAGAGATTATTTAGAAGGCATGATTGTACTTTGAAATGCAGGAAGGACATGAGATTTGAGAGATACCAGGGGAGGAATGATAGAGTTTGGATGTGCATTCCCACCCAAATCTCATAGTAAAATGTAATCCCCAAAGTTGGAGGTGGGGTCTAGTAGAAGATGGTTGCATCATGGAGATGGTTTCTTATGAATAGTTTAGCACCTTCCCCCACGGCACTGTCCTCGAGATCGTGAGTTCTCATGAGATCTGGTCATTTAAAAGTATGTGGCACCTTCCGGCTCACTCTCCTGCTCCTGCTCTGGCTATGTAAGATGCCTGCTCCTGCTTTGCCTTAATGAGGCCTTCCTAGAAGCAGATGCCCCATGCTTCCTGTACAGCCTGCAGAACCAGGAGCCACTTAAACCTCTTTTGTTATAAATTACCCAGTCACAGGTATTTCTTTATGGCAATGAAAGAATAGACAAATATAAATACCTTTAGTGATATACTTGTCCGTCTTCATTTAGTAGCACACTCTTTCATGGGACTATTCTTATTCTAGCCAAAATGAAATGTTAGCTATTTTTATTCACGTTGTAAGTGATTGAAACAGCATAAATGATTCCATCTTAGGGGAAGTTATGCTTACAAAGGAATAACAGCTTCAAATAAAGACTATAAAGAATTCACTTCTAACAGATGGATTTTCAGGTTCCATCCAATGTCAAGAATAGGGTGATTTGTAAGAGACAGTTCTCAGATTCTCAGAAATTTCCCAAAGGGTTTGACACACAAATGGCATTCATGTTCAATCTTCCTCCTCTAGGAGCCCCACAATTGAAGTCTCAGACACCTCCAAATTAGTACAACTTTTACACCAACATGTCAAGATCTAAATTTTGTTAGAGTATCTTAGGTTTCAACTTACAATGTAAGGGTGAAGAAAGCCTTTTCTTTTCTCTTCTTTTCTTCATTCTTCCTCCCTTTCTCCCTCCTTCCTTTCCTCTTCCTTCCTTCCTTTCTTAAACTCCTTGGAAAATTTCCTACACACATTATAAATGTAATTTTCTTCCCTTTCCCCTTTCTATTTATAAAGGAAGCTGACCCAGAGAGCCTTCAGCTACATTTCGTAAAGGACCAAACCACTGGATTTTACAGCTATAGTCAGTGTAGTAACAGTTCAGTGTCACAAATGATGTCATACTACTTGGTAAGGATCTTCAAAGCAATGTTTTTTGAGAGACAGGATCTTGCTCTGACTCCCAGGTGACCATGACTCACTGCAGCCTCAAACTCCTGGGATCAAGCTATACTCTTACCTCAGTTTCCCATGTAGCTGAGACTACAAGTGAGTGCTACCATGCCCAGCTAATTATTAAAATTATTTTTAGTAGAGATGAAGTCTTGCTATCTTTCCTAGGCTGGTCTGAAACTCTTGAACTCAATCAATCCTCCCATCTCTGCCTCCCAAAGTGCTGCAATTATAGAAGTGAGTGACTATGCCTGGCCAAATGTTTTTGCTCTTTCCCCAGGTGAAATTTGTAGGTCAGTTATTTAAATATAAAATATATCAATATATTTAAATACAAAATATATCAATACAGAGAAAAAATGAGAGAGTGAGAATGGATAACAATTGAGTTACATTGTGTCCCGTTTGCAAATGAATAAAATGGTGATGAATATACATGCAAATCTATCATGAACTTTCTAAGTCAATGTGAGTAATTACTTCAATAGTCCTTTTAGGAATTGCTATTATATACTTTCCCATATTTTTTGCAAGTTATGATTTTTTTTATTAAGTTCTAGGGTACATGTGCACAACGTGCAGGTTTGTTACATATGTATACATGTGCCATGTTGGTGTGCTGCACCCATTAACTCGTCATTTACATTAGCTATATCTCCTAATGCTATCCCTCCCCCCTCCCCCCTCCACACAATAGGCCTCGGGGTGTGATGTTCCCCTTCCTGTGTCCAAGTGATTTCATTGTTCAATTCCCACCTATGAGTGAGAACATGCGATGTTTGGTTTTCTGTTCTTGCGATAGTTTGCTGAGAATGATGGTTTCCAGCTGCATCCATGTCCTTACAAAGGACACGAACTCATCCTTTTTTATGGCTGCATAGTATTCCATGGTGTATATGTGCCACATTTTCTTAATCCACTCTGTCACTGATAGACATTTGGGTTGACTCCAAGTCTTTGCTATTGTGAATAGTGCTGCAATAACGTATGTGTGCATGTGTCTTTATAGCAGCATGATTTATAATCCTTTGGGTATATACCCAGTAATGGCATGGCTGGGTCAAATGGTATTTCTAGTTCTAGATCCTTGAAGAATTGCCACACTGTTTTCCATAATGGATGAACTACTTTACAGTCCCACCAACAATGTAAAAATATTCCTATTTCTCCACAACCTCTCCAGCACCTGTTGTTTCCTGACTTTAATGATAGTGATTCTAACTGGTGTGAGATGGTATCTCATTGTGGTTTTGATTTGCATTTGTCTGATGGTGAGTGATGATGAGCATTTTTTCATGTGTCTGTTGGCTGTATGAATGTTTTCTTTTGAGAAATGTCTGTTCATATCCTTTGCCCACTTTTTGATGGGTTTTTTGTTTGTTTGTTTGTTTGTTTTCTCGTAAATTTGTTAGAGTTCTTTATAGGTTCTAGATATTAGCCCTTTGTCAGATGAGTAGATTGCAAAAATGTTCTCCCATTCTGTAGGTTGCCTGTTCACTCTGATGGTAGTTTCTTTTGCTGTGCAGAAGCTCTTTAGTTTAATGAGATCCCATTTGTCAATTTTGACTTTTGTTGCCGTTGCTTTTGGTTTTCTAGACATGAAGTCCTTGCCCATGCCTATGTCCTGAATGGTATTACCTAGGTTTTCTTCTAGGGTTTTTATGGTTTTAGGTCTAACATTTAAGTCTCTAATCCATCTTGAATTAACTTTTGTATAAGGAGTAAGGAAAGGATCCAGTTTCAGCTTTCTACTTATGGCTAGCCAATTTTCCCAGAACCATTTATTAAATAGGGAATCCTTTCCCCATTTCTTGTTTTTGTCCAGTTTGTTAAAGATCAGATGGCTGTAGATGTGTGGTATTATTTCTGAGGGCTCTGTTCTGTTCCATTGGTCTATATCTCTGTTTTGGTGCCAGTACCATGCTGTTTTGGTTACTGTAGCCTTGCAGTATAGTTTGAAGTCAGGTAGCATGATGCCTCCAGCTTTGTTCTTTTGGCTTAGGATTGTGCTGGCAATGTGGGGTCTTTTTTGGTTCCATATGAACTTTAAAGCAGTTTTTTCCAATTCTGTGAAGAAAGTCATTGGTAGCTTAATGGGGATGGCATTGAATCTATAAATTACCTTGGGCAGTATGGCCATTTTCACAATATTGATTATTCCTATCCATGAGTATGGTATGTTCTTCCATTTGTTTGTGTTCTCTTTTATTTCATTGAGCAGTGGTTTGTAGCTCTCCTTGAAGAGGTCCTTTACATCTGTTGTAAGTTGGATTCCTAGGTATTTTCTTCTCTTTGAAGCCATTGTGAGTGGGAGTTCATTCATGATTTGGCTCTCTGTCTGTTACTGGTGTATAAGAATGCTTGTGATTTTTGCACATTGATTTTGTATCCTGAGCCTTTCTGAATTTGCTTATCAGCTTAAGGAGATTCTGGGTTGAGACAATGAGGTTTTCTAAATATACAATCATGTCATCTGCAAACAGGGACAATTTGACTTCTTCTTTTCCTAACTGAATACCCTTGACTTCTTTCTCTTGCCTGATTGCCCTAGCCAAAACTTCCAACATTATGTTGAATAGGAGTGGTGAGAGAGGGCATCTCTGTCTTGTGCCAGTTTTCAAAGGGAATGCTTCCAGTTTTTGCCCATTCAGTATGATATTGGCTGTGGGTTTGTCATAAATAGCTCTTATTATTTAGAGATACGTTCCAGCAATACCAAATTTATTGAGAGTTTTTAGCATGAAGGGCTGTTGAATTTTGTCAAAGGCCTTTTCTGCATCTATTGAGATAATCATGTGGTTTTTGTCTTTGGTTCTGATTATATGCTCGATTACATTTATTGATTTATGTATGTTGAACCAGCCTTCCATCTCAGGGATGAAGCCCACTTGATCATGGTGGGTAAGCTTTTTGATGTGCTGCTGGATTCGGTTCCCCAGTATTTTATTGAGGATACTTGCATCAGTATTCATCAGGGATATTGGTCTAAAATTCTCTTTTTTTGTTGTGTCTCTGCCAGGCTTTGGTATCAGGATGATGTTGGCCTCAAAAATGAATCAGGGAGGATTCACTCTTTTTCTTTTGATTGGAATAGTTTCAGAAGGAATGGTACCAGCTCCTCCTTGTACCTCTGGTAGAATTCGGCTGTGAATCCATCTGGTCCTGGACTTTTTTTGGTTGGTAGGCTATTATTGCCTCAGTTTCAGAGCCTGCTATTGGTCTATTCAGGGATTCAACTTCTTTCTGGTTTAGTCTTGGAAGAGTGTAAGTGTCCAGGAAATTATCCATTTCTTCTAGGTTTTCTAGTTTATTTGCACAGAGGTATTTATAGTATTCTCTGATGGTAGTTTGTATTTCTGTGGGGTTGGTGGTGATATTCCCTTTATCATTTTTTATTGCATCTATTTGATTCTTCTCTCTTTTCTTCTTTATTAGTCTTGCTAGCAGTCTATCAATTTTGTTGATCTTTTCAAAAAACCAGCTCCTGGATTCATTGATTTTTTGGAGGGCTTTTTTGTGTCTCTATCTCCTTCAGTTCTGCTCTGATCTTAGTTATTTCTTGCCTTCTGCTAGCTTCTGAATGTGTTTGCTCTTGCTTCTCTAGTTTTTCTAATTGTGATGTTAGGGTGTCAATTTTAGATCTTTCCAGCTTTCTCTTGTGGGCATTTAGTGCTGTAAATTTCCCTATACACACTGCTTTAAATGTGTCCCAGAGATTCTGGTATGTTGTATCTGTGTTCTCATTGGTTTCAAAGAACATCTTTATTTCTGCCTTCATTTTGTTATGTACCCTGCAGTCATTCAGGAGCAGGTTGTTCAGTTTTCGTGTAGTTGAGCGGTTTTGATTGAGTTTCTTAGTCCTGAGTTCCTGTTTGATTGCACTGTGGTCTGAGAGACAGTTTGTTATAATTTCTGTTCTTTTACATTTGCTGAGGAGTGCTTTACTTCCAACTATGTGGTCAATTTTGGAATAAGTGCGATGTGGTGCTGAGAAGAATGTATATCCTGTTGATTTGGGGTGGAGAGTTCTGTAGATGTCTATTAGATCTACTTGGTGCAGAGTTGAATTCAATTCCTGGATATCCTTGTTAACTTTCTGTCTCATTGATCTGTCTAATGTTGACAGTGGGGTATTAAAGTTTCCTGTTATTATTGTATGGGAGTCTAGGTCTCTTCGTAAGTCTCTGAGGACTTGCTTTATGAATCTGGGTACTCCTATATTGGGTGCATATATATTTAGGATAGTTAGCTCTTCCTGATGAATTGATCCCTTTACCATTATGTAATGGCCTTCTGTGTCTCTTTTGATCTTTGATGGTTTAAAGTCTGTTTTATCAGAGACTAGAATTGCAACCCCTGCTTTTTTTTTTGTTTTCCATTTGCTTGGTAGATCTTCCTCCATCGCTTTATTTTGAGCCTATGTGTGTCTCTGCATGTGAGATGGGTCTCCTGAATACAGACAACTGATGGGTCTTGACTCTTTATCCAATTTGCTAGTCTGTGTCTTTTAATTGGACCATTTAGTCTATTTACATTTAAGGTTAATATTGTTATGTGTGAACTTGATCCTGTCATTATGATATTAGCTGGTTATTTTGCTCGTTAGTTGATGCAGTTTCTTCCTAGCCTCAATGGTCTTTACATTTTGGCATGTTTTTGCAGTGGCTGGTACCTGTTGTTCCTTTCCATGTTTAGTGCTTCTTTCAGGATCTCTTGTAGGGCAGGCTTGGTGGTGACAAAATCTCTAAGCATTTGCTTGTCTCTAAAGGATTTTATTTCTCCTTCACTTATGAAACTTAGTTTGGCTGGATATGAAATTCTGGGTTTAAAATTCTTTTCTTTAAGAATGTTGAATATTGTACCCCACTCTCTTCTGGCTTGGAGAGTTTCTTCCGAGAGATCTGCTGTTAGTCTGATGGGCTTCCCTTTGTGGGTAACCTGACCTTTCTCTCTGGCTGCCCTTAACAGTTTTTCCTTCATTTCAACTTTGGTGAATCTGATAATTATATGTCTTAGAGTTGCTCTTTTTGATGAGTATCTTTGTGGTGTTCTCTGTATCTCCTGAATTTTAATGTTGGCCTGCCTTACTAGGTTGGGGAAGTTCTCCTGGATGATATCCTGCAGAGTGTTTGTTTTCCAACGTGGTTCCATTTTCCCCATCACTTTCAGGCACACCAATCAGATGTAGATTTGGTCTTTTCACATAATCCCATATTTCTTGGAGGCCCTGTTCATTTCTTTTTACTCTTTTTTTCTCTACACTTCTGTTCTCACTTCATTTCATTCATTTGATCTTCAATCACTGATACTCTTTCTTCCAGTTGATCAAATTGGTTACTGAAGCTTGTGCATTTGTCACGTAGTTCTCATGTCATGGTTTTCATCTCTATCAGTTCCTTTATGGTCTTCTTTACATTGATCATTCTAGTTATCCATTCATCCATTCTTTTTTCAAGGTTTTTAGTTTCTTTGCACTGGTTACATAGTTCCTCCTTTAGCTCTGAGAAGTTTGATCAACTGAAGACTTCTTCTCTCAACTTGTCAAAGTCATTCTCCGTCCAGCTTTGTTCCGTTGCTGGCGATGAGTTGCGTTCCTTTGGAGGGGGAGATGTGCTCTGATTTTTTGAATTTCCAGCTTTTCTGCACTGCTTTTTCCCAACTTTGTGGTTTTATCTGCGTTTGGTCTTTGATGATGATGACATACTGATGGGGTTTTGGTATGGGTGTCCTTTCTGTTTTTTAGTTTTCCTTCTAACAGTCAGGACCCTCAGCTGCAGGTCTGTTGGAGTTTGCTTGAGGTCCACTGCAGACCCTGTTTGCCTGGGTATCAGCAGCGGAGGCTGCAGAAGATAGAATATTGCTGAACAGCAAGTGTTGCTATCTGATTCTTGCTCTGGAAGCTTCGTCTCAGAGGCGTACCCAACCATGTGAGGTGTCGTTCTGCACCTAGTGTGGGATGTCTCCCAGTTAGGCTACTCAGGGGTCAGGGACCCACTTGAGCAGGCAGTCTGTCCGATCTCAGATCTCAGCCTCTGTGCTGGGAGAACCACTGCTGTCTTCAAAGCTGTCAGACAGGGACATTTACATCTGCAGAGGTTTCTGCTGCTTGTTGTTTAGCTATGCCCTGTCCCCAGAGTTGGAGTCTACAGTGGCAGTCTGGCCTCCTTGAACTGTGGTGGGCTTCACCCAATTTGAGCTTCTGGGCAGCTTTGTTTGCCTACTTAAGCCTCAGCAATGGCAGGCGCCCCTCCCCCAGCCTCGCTGCCCCCTTGCAGTTAGATCTCAGACTGCTATGCTAGCAATGAGGGAGGCTGCGTGGGCGTGGGACCCTCTGGGCCAGGTGTGGGATATAATCTCCTAGTGTGCCATTTGCTAAGACCCTTGGTAAAGCACAATATTAGTGTGGGAGTTATCCGAGTTTCCAGGTGTTGTGTGTTCAGTTTCCCTTGGCTAGGAAAAGGAATTCCCTTCCCTCTTGTGCTTCTCACGTGAGGTGATGCCTCGCTCTGCTTCCCCTCTCACTGGTTGGGCTGCATCCACTGACCAGCACTGACTGTTGGACATGCCCCAGTGAGATGAACCCAGTACCTCAGTTGAAAATGCAGAAATCACCCATCTTCTGTGTCACTCATGCTGGGAGCTGGAGGCTAGAGTTGTTCCTATTCAGCCATCTTGGGCGCCCCCTCCAAGTTATGATTTTCTGGTGTTCTTTTTACCAACAGTTCTCCATCCTAATTATAACGATAGTTTAAACAAGCACATGAGATGGGTAAAAATGAATTTCATAAAATTATTAAGTTGCTTACTTTACCATCTGAGGGAAGGCATTTCAGTAAATGTTTTTCAGAACTAAAACAAGTTATTGTTCTTAAGCAATAAAATATATGCATCTTTTTCATATTTGCCATTTTCTTAATTTTTTTCATATAACTTGTTTTGCATTAAGTCTTCAGTGTATATTTATTAAGAATTATTTAAGCAACTGGAGCATTGTTAAATTTCCCTGATTTAAAATATAAAAATATTTGTTCATATAACAAAACCTCAGATATTTGGCACCTAAACAATGGCGTCTTTAAACAAATAGAATTCTAGAGAATGCAAAATTTGCAGGCAGAAGTTTGGAAGAGCTGTTGAGAAAAGTCAAAGAAATACCATGATTGGTCAGGTCACTGTAAGATCAAAGTGTGCTGAGATTGGCTGGAAAGACAAGCATGCAACTAAATCCACTCTGGCATATAAGGTCACAGTACAAATGAGTGTTGAACCTGCACCAAAGAGAAGAAGGAAAGCAATGATGAGCAGGAAAGAGAAGGAGACAAGAGCAGGAGGAAAGAGAAATATCAGCGATAAAGGAAGGGAAGAAGAGTAAAAATATGATTGGTATAAGCCATACCAGTTTGAGAAAACAGAAAATAAAACATTAATGAAGGAAAGCAGACAGACAATGGTGTGGAAAAAGAGGAAATAAAGATATGGAAGATCAAAACCAAGCAAAAAAGGAATTTTATCCAGGACATCCTACTATGGTATAATGCCTGACTATTAAGGAGTAACTCCATTTAGTTACTACAACTCTAGCAAATAGAGGCACTATTTTGAAAAGAAGAAAACTAACATTCATTTAGTGTCTAATCAATTGCAAAGCATTTTGTCCCATGAATTACTCCATTGTTCCTTAATGGGAGTTCTGTTAGTCACTGTCATCATGACTGTGTTTACAGATTAGAAAACGAAGCCACAGACAAACTTTAAGTAACTGGCCCAAGATGACAGCCTTGTAAAATGAGAAATTAGATTAATATGTAGCTGTTCCCAAGAATCATGGTTCAATTGTGCCATTTTGCTCCTATCTTATGTTTATATTATATCAAAGATGACATTAATATAGTCAAACTTCCTTCTCATCAATTCCCTCAAACTCTTTATGTAATAAAAACAACTATGTGTGTCCTTTGTAATACCTTTCATCTTGTCTCATGTTCCTTCAGAAAAAAATAGATTAACTGGTATGTAGAGATGCAAGACTCATTGATTATTAACAGTCTTGCATTGATGTTGGGTTTATCTCCTTGATGAAGATATGCCTGTTAATTTTGGCCAAAAAGTAAACATTGAAGTCATCTTTCCTTAGTTTCCAAAATGATAGTAGACACTTAAAACTCTATGTTTATCTAAACATTTTGAGTATATCTTCATGATAAATGCCATGTGATATTTTATGATACCTGTCACAGAAATTTAGCTTTCAACACTCAAATTGTATTACACTAGCCATATTAGCTAATTTATATATTCTGTCATGGACTCTTAGATTTTGTGATGCCAAAATGGCTCACTGAATTGGTTAACAGTGGGTTGACAAGATCTGATTCTCATTAGGTTGGTCCTGATGGATTTAAGGGCATAGGGCATATGACCCATACTTGTGTTTAAGGCTAGATGCATAAATAAAATTTAAGATTAGAAAGAGAAGATTATTGTATTTTCACGTTTTGTTTTTATAATTAAAGCCCAAATCCCCCCCCCCCAATTGCTACTTGCATTATTTATTAGAAAATTACTTTGAAAGCAATGGTTGCTCGAAGTATTATAGGAAAGGAAAATTGAGTATTGAACAAAATTTATGTAAAATAAAATGAATACTAAAGACATGTAGGAGAAACTGTTTCATATCTCAGAGACAAACATCAGTATTAAAATTTGTCTTTCACATGTAATATCTGTGAGCTAATAAAAGTGACAAGCCTGTCAAAACAATTGGAACTCTCCTTCAATGTGTAATATAATCGAACAAACACAATAACTATGAGGAATACACCATATAATGATATCAATAGTGTGAAGAAATTTGTTCCATTTTATTTAATCTGTTTAGTTTTTCTTAGAAATGTAAAATTCTAGAGGTGGTAGGATATAAAGCAGATGCACTTTAAGTTTAGATTTTAAGTGAGGAAACAGATGAGTCATATAATTTGCCAAAGGCCATCAAACAATTGAGACGATCCAAGACCAAAACATAGGACATTTCATTCCTAGTCAGATTTTTCCCATTGTTTCTGCTAAGAGAGAAGAAAGTGTTTCTGTATATAAATAGGAGCTAAGGCCGGGCATGGTGGCCCATACCTGTAATCCCAGCACTTTGGGAGGCCAAGGTGGGCAGATCACCTGAGGTTGGGAGAGCGAGACCAGCCTGACCAACATGGAGAAACCCCATTTCTAGTAAAAATACAAAATTAGCGGGGCATGGTGGTGCATGACTGTAATCCTAGCCACTCAGGAGGCTGAGGCAGGAGAATCGCTTGAACTTGGGAGGCAGAGTTTGTGGTGAGCCGAGATTATGCCATTGCACAAGGGCAAAACTCCATCTCATCAACAAAAAAAACAAAAACAGGAGCTAAAAATGTACACACTACTTAATGTACACACTAATGCACACTATTAAATAATGTTTTCAAATCAACAAAAATGTACACACTAATTCTATTAAATGATGTTTTCAAATCAATAATGGACATATAGGATAGCAAAGCCCTGGTTTTGTTGTTTGTTCACACCTGACATCTCAATTTTGACATTGAATTATATTAATACTGTTGCCTCCGTAGTGGAAGTTAACTGTAAGAGAAGTCGCAGTATCTTGGTTAAGTGAAAAATATGTAGAATTTATCTTGTAGGCAACAAAACTCTTTTTAGAGATAAAAAAGGTGTAGCTACTCTGAATTTGAGCTCCCCAGAAAGGGTTCATTGGAAGAAGAAAAAGTTGTGTAAACTGAGTATGTTAGGTCGTTCTTGTGTTTCTATAAAGAAATATTTGGAGCTGGGTAATTTACAAAGAAAACAGATATAGTGGGCTCACGGTTCTGTATGCTGTACAAGCGTCTGCTTCTGGTGAGGGCCTCAGGAAACACAATCATGGCAGAGGGCAAAGAGGGAGCAGGCATCTCACATTACCAGAGTGGAATAAGAGAGAGCAAGGAGGGAGGTTCTACACACTTTCAAACAACTAGATCTTGTGAAAATTCATCACCAAGGGGATGGTGCTAAGCCATTCATGAGGGATATGCCCCCTTGATCTAAACGCCTCCCACCAGGCCTCCCCCACCTCCAACACTGAGGATTACATTTCAACCTGAGATTTGGAGGGGAAAAATATCCCAACTATCTCACTGAGGAAATTGCAGCCATGATCAAATATATGACCGATGGCATAGGAAATTATTGTTTTCCTCCAGCATTATCAATGATAATTTACCTTGCAAATGAATTAGAATGACCAAGTGCAAGTTCCTTTCTATAGAAATCATTTAGCGAGGGAATGTCACCTGGAGTTCAAGAATCTGTGAATTTCTAAGAGAAAATTTACATCTTTATTTTTAGACATCTTTAAGATTTAGCATTTTTTTAAATCATGACTGTAGCACTAACTGCAGTAATATTAGAAGCACCTAGTCATTAATATAAATCAGATATTTTATACCACTTTACAGTTTAACATATTGTTTACATGAAAGCTTGTTATTTAATGTATTGACATATTTTAGAAACATTTTGATTACATTTGAATATACTAGTTTTTTCATTCTCTACATTTAATTTTATTTGTTTATAAACGTTAGTTTGAGAGACGTTTATAGACTGGCAACTAATCCATTGTGCCAGAAAGGTGGAGAATTTCTGATCTAGTCTAACTGCCCTAATCCAAAATATCTTACTCTCAGTCCCGGTTAACTAATATTTTCCTCACTGGTCTTACTCCTTCCGTTCTTGCTATATTAGAATCAATTCTACTTCAAATACCAGGGGTCTCTTTAGAATATGTAAGTACTGTCTCACTCACTCTCTTACTAAAAATCTTCCAATGCTTTCCCAATACAGTGACTCAAATCCACATTCCAAACCACAGTCCAAATGCCACGCATCTAGTTTCTTCCAGTTTCTCTGACCTGACCAATTATGCTTTTCTTTACCTACTCTCCTGGCTTTCTTTGTATGCCTCTATCATAAATTTGATATTGTCGATGGCCTTTGTTTGGCTTTGGCCCTTAGTGCTGGCTGGAATTCTCTCCTCCAAACACTTCTTGCTACCAGGTATTTGTATGACTTCCTTCAAACCCACCAGGTTTCAGCTGAAACACCACCTCCTAATATTATCCTTGATTACCCAAACTAAAGCAACTCTTTCTTCCCAGGTCCTTGTCATGTCATATTACAGAATTGTCTTCAGAATCGTTCCCACCACCTGAAATTATCTTCATATCCACATATCTGTTATATTTCTTGTTCAAGAGTATAAATTCTAAGAGGGCGAAGACTTGCCTGTTTGGCCTACCACTTTAAATTCTGCGGTACATAATGGGAATCCTATAAATATTTTTGACTGAGTCTCATAAGTTTATTGATGAGGAAACTAGAGCACAGCGTGCCTGATGAGTTTCCTTGTCATTCCATATCATAATGTAGACACTGAAAACACCTGTAATTAAACTTTTAATAGTCTGCTGCTATTTTATTTTTGATTACAGTTAAACAAATTATTGTATTATTGAAAAATACAACTTTTCTTGTATTGAATGAGCTTTTAGTGATTTGTCACACTACCTCCTAAAAGCTTACTCACCTAAGCACGAAACCCCAATTATTTTCATAGCACTGGTTAATTTTCTCTAAAATTTTTCTGGAATTGGCATCCCAATTACTGAAACTGTACCTTCTTAGGCCTATATTGTTCCTTGGATCGTTTTTAGAATAATAGTGCCCTCTATGTTTAACCAACATTAGATAGTCCACCAAAGACTTCTTGGAAAGTTTTTAAAAGACAACTTATTTTTTATTTAGTCTATGGTTACATTGAAAAATGTAATTCTATACCACAACTCTAGTTTAATTTCAAGACCATTGATTTGTTTCGTTGTCAAGCTTTTGTAAATACTTGAATATATATTTCATTAGCTTGCCATTCATTCAGAGTTGGAAAAGTTAGAATTTCCTCTACATAGAAAGAATCTGCTCTACTAGATCCAGTTTGTTTATTTTCTTGAAATAGTTGATGCAAATAAACAATCTAGTTGAAAACAGGACCTTGGCTGGTCTTTAAAGCCAGCTGAACTAATAAACCAACTTGTCAGTGCTATTCTCTCCAGATCATATTTTCCCTTGATGCTGCTGACCTACAGGGACACTCATTTATTATAGGATTTGCATTTGTAATACCAGTCAAATCATCTGAAAATCTAGATGTTTTGGGCAAAGCAATAAACAGATGACCTAAGTGGAATTACACTTTTACAAAAGAGCTTTCTCTGCTTTAGTTCCAATTATGGTTGGTTTTCAGCCTGGTAGTGTGATCAAAGTCAGATATCTCTGGAACAGAGTGAAGGAAACTTATGACTGTCATACAGGATAAGCAATAGGCAAGTCAGGCAGGCATGCAGAGTTGTCATGGACACAGTGATGATTATGTTTCATGTTGTTAAAATAGCAAGAGTGAATCTGGATGGTAAAAAACCGAGTCATGCCAGAGCACTTGAGTCAGCTATGTGTATGCCTGCTAGGGAGTTTTCCTTTGTTCTTCATAGAGGCAGTCAGCTTACTTTAGTGGCTTTTCCTTGCATGGCATAATCACCAGCTATGTGATTAACCATGTCTAGTTAAGTTATTTCATCACATCAGAAGCAGTGTAAAATAGCTCTTCTGTTGACTGCAAAGCTGAGTTCAGTGGTTATGAATGTGCCAGACATCAAAGAGCTCCATTATCCACAGACTACATGGAAGCAGGCCAGCAGCATTGAAAGTTTCCCCTCTATTGCTCTTTCCTTTAAGTGGAGTCAGCACCTTCTAGACTGGAGGGAAGGAAGTGATTTCCATAATAATCCATTCCTGCACTCTTTAACCAAATGGGAAGGATGGTGACCAGCTGTTCTGTATCTCCACCAAAGGCAGATAAAGGGGAAAAATGTGTTCATTTTATAACAGGAAGACACCACTGGGTACTGGCTAGGAAAAAAAAATAAAGAGAAAAAGCTTCTAATTGTGGATTTTACCTCTATTAAGTTCTACAATTATGGCTAAACTGTTTAGCTTCTCTTGAAGCATCTCTGAAAGACTAGAACTAGTTTCAATAATCTGGAAAGTTCTTCAGGGCACAAATCATATGCAATTTTAAATATTTGATTCTATGTGTTACCTAAACTTGAAACAAGTGAATGAAAAATATTCAAATATCAACTCCAGGAAAATTTTAGTATAGAGAATACAAACCATGTCAAAATGTGCCTTCAGAGTGCCAAGAAAATAGATACTCAATAAAGTCTAAGTAGATTATCCTGATGATTACAAGTGTTCACATTTTTAATGTATGCTTGTCTCAACTTGGGTTCCCCAGAAGCAAATCCTGGGATGAAGTTTCGCACAAAAGTGATTTATCAGAAACTGTTCCCTGGAAAAATTGGTGGAAATATGAGAAAATGGGATTCTGAAGGGAAAGAAAAACAAAAGTGTAATATCAAGCAAAGTGCTATAACATAACCGGTTAAATCTTCCAGAGAAATAGAATTGAGATTCAGGCCATGTTTGGGAAGAACATGGTAGGAAAATCCAAAGAGGAGTGATATAAAATAAAAACTATGTTTCCTTATTAGAACAGGTTGTTTCCAGATTTCATTAGATAAGATGACTCTGACAAGCTAAAGTCTTCTGCTTCAGGTATACATAGATATTATATTATCTCACCAATACCTAGTTTATCATTTAGCAGGAATTATGCTCTGGTGGCAACTTCCAACTTGGATCATTACTACTAGGTAAGAGCAAGATGTCAACATCATTGTAGAATTCCTGAAAACTCATGGTGCTCTTGTGTAAGTTTTACAAAGCACCCCCCAAAAAAGTAACATGCAACAAATGAAATGAACATTTTTTATGTTATTCTGCCTTTGTTCCCTGTGGATGTAAAAATCTGGAACCAAAACTCTGAGGAATTTAAGATTAATTCCATAAAAAGCAAGTCTGAGTTCCTACCATTTTTCTTTCTCATATTTCATACAAGAATGACTGAACTAAATGTTTCTTCACTTTTTATTAACATTGATGTACCAAAAATATACTTAAAAGTAATTCATTAATTTGTTATATTGGACTGTAAGAATTTTTCCTATCTATTTTGTCCATAGACAAAATGACTAACAAAGCATGATGTTGCACTTACGTGCTTCTTATGGCAACCCAAACTCTAATTCATTAACTATATTCTGATATTTGATTCTTAATCCAGTATCTTCTTATTTGTTTTATGTCTTTGAAAAGTTGAAAAGAATCCCATTCTTCAACTTCTCCTCATCTTCACTTTTAAATTCAACCTCCACCTGGCCATTGACATGAAAATTCTCTTCCCTAAAACCCTTTAAGAAGAACATAAGCAGTTTGCCTGAATAACACAAATAGCAAATGAGTAAGGTAAGGTGGCAGGTGAATTCTGAGGGGAGGAAATATAAGGAGGAAAAATTGACAGCATCTAAGATTGGCTAGGATATAAAAGGATTATAATATGGAGGGAGAGAGAAATTTGTGGGAATATTATTTTCAGATGGGTGCAGCAAAAGTGGGTCTGGGTGATTGTTATTATGGTTACTTTGTTGTTGGTTTAATAATGTTGTGGCCAAATGTATACAAACATACCCATTCTATTTTTAACTTTGGAAACTTACTTATTCTCAAATTATTGGTACCTTCACCCTGTAAGATGGGCTAAAGATATTTACCATGAAAGATTTTCGTTAAAATTAAAGTAATGTGCGCAGAGTACTTAGCACACCGAAAGCATTCAATAAATAGTAGCTTCTGTTTTTATCTTTCGGCTGTGGCATAAGTACTAGTGCTTCATTTGATATGATCATGTTCCTCTTTGCCATTGTCCTATTATGGAATATAGTAAGAACAAGAAAGCTGCCTTATTGATCAAAAAGAATTGCACACTTTAACATTTACACATCAATGTCTATGAAGCAGGTTGTGGCACACATTGAGACCTTAAATCAAGATGATATTTCAATAGATGGTAATTTAGTAAAATAAGCAGTCAGAAAAACTAGTATCAGTCAACCAAGATATGAAATTTTTACTTTGTCACATACTCATCGCATAAGATGTTCCTGCAGGATATGACCATCCTCATCTTCCATAAGCTTATCAATCCAATTGATTAGTTATAGCCCATTATGTCACATAATTGTGTCTAATAGTGTTTTCATAATTAGCAAGTAGTCATCCAGATTTCTTCTGCAAGTTGTGGAATTTAACACTGTTAGTGATTAGTGAAAGTATTAGTTTCATGTGAGGATAAAATATTCCAATTTGAAAATGTATCCAAGTAGAATTTATGAAAACATTATAACTTTCTCTTTCTTTTGTCCTATTAGGCAGTTAAGTCCAAGTAACCACAGGGTTTTTGCTCTTAAAGAGATCTGGCTCAGAATGAATACCACTTTGAAGAGGCTGAGACACAGCAGAATTGCTGAAGGATTTGGGGGATATTTAGGAATAATGTTAAAAATGAAAAAAGCCTTAGTTGTTGGTGAAGCCAGAGAGACAGGAGAAGAAACATGCTGGTTGTGCCAGGAGTTTAGCTATTCTGTCTCGTATAATCCTCACATCTTTCAGAAGATAAAAGGGATAGTCAAGCAGTTAAGTAACTTGCCTGGAGTAAATGGTTGTCAGAATTCACTCTCAGCAGTGTCTGGCTCCAAAGCCTTGTTTTTCCCTCTATATCATTTTCTACACTTCAATTATTAAAAGAATCTATTATTTTAAAGTGTATTTAGCTCTGCATTTTTAGATATGTTTGTATCCCTGGAAACCAAATGACAGAGGGTTTGTCTTCTTGAGGGTACTGTTTTATCCTACGACATCAGTGAAGCACCCTGCTCATATATTACTGTCATAAGTCTCTGGCAGGTATGCCAAGTTATCTTCCTTTTCCTGATGCATGGAAGGGAAAACAAAAGGTGTTGGCAGGTTAAACAGAGGCAGGAGAGCTAGAAAAGAGAAGGCAACTGTCAGACAGCAGGATAAGACTGGAAAATGAGAATTACATAGCAGGTGAACAGAAAGAGTTGAAGGAGCATAAACTGATTCTAATAGAAGTGTGGAAAAGCAGGGGTTATTAGACCTTTGATACTTTTTAAAAGTCAAACATATTTTGATTATTTGGTGAAAAAAATTGTAAAACAGTCCTTCAATGACTGTGAGTGAGATAATTATGTTTCACTTCCCTGAGTTCATTGGTTTATATTGATGTATGAGGTCTCTTAACATATTAACACAGGCATTTCACCACTGCACTTTTCTACACTAACTGAGAAAGCCAACTCCACGAGCCTCATCTTTTAGCACCATAATGTTTTCTAACCAATCATGTCAAAACTCAGTGACTTAAAACAATAAGCAAATCTGTGGGTTAATTGGATAATTTTTCTTATCCAACTTCGTGGGAATTGTTCACATGTTATAGGGGACGGCTGGCTTTTGGCTAATGTGGGATGGCCTTGCATAGAATGACTGCTGTGACTTGGCTGTGTTCTTGTCTTTCCTCCTCGAGCAGGTGTGCTCTTATTTTATATGGGCCGAGTGCAGAAGCAGGCAAATCTCGTATGTACACACTTTCCAAGACTCCCCTTGGCCATGTTTGTTAACATTCCATTGGTCAAAGGAAATCACATAGTCAAAGCCAGAGCCACAGTCAGAGTAGTGGGAGGGCTCTACATAGATACATGGCAAAGACAGGCATTCAGAGGAGGGTAGAGACTCTGGAACATTGTTGTGACCTACAACATGACCTTTGGACATGCATTTTAAGTTTCTGCTGAGGCCAAAACAGACTGAAGCAGCAGAACACACATATCTAGGAAAAAATATGCAAACCAGGAATTTCACCAAATATAAGTCACAATCTGCAAAACCACATTGGTTCTAATAGCAAAAGCAATACAACTGCCTTTTGTTTATTTATTTATTTATTTTTTTTTCCTGAACAGAGAAAGAGATAGGGGATGGGTAGCTCTGACTTTAAATAAGTTACTGCATTTACATTTATTGTAGTCACTGATGTATTTGGAATTTTTTCTATCATCATATATTCTGACTTTTATTTACTGCTATTGTGATTCATTTTATCTTTCTTGATTGACATGTTAATTTTTTAATTTTTTTCATGTCAAATTTGGAGGAGATACATTCTATTTAATTTTAAAAACTTCTAGCAAATATGCTTAACTTAATATTTTACCCAATATAGAATTAACCAAACCACATCCTCCTCCTTAAAGGTCTACCTCAATATTCTTCAACCACCTCGTGAAATACTCTGTCTTATTACATTTTATTTTCTAAGATTTAGTTCAAGTATGTTTTTAAATATTCCAAGGGTTTTTGTTTATAGTTAATATTTTATTTATATTTTTGAAACTTCCCTGCTTAGTGTTTTAATAGTTTCCAGCTGTATTATAATTGAAAATATTTCTTTAAAATTTTTGAAGAGGAAAACATAAATAGGATATAAAAGAAGATATGTTATAAAATTCAAAAGGTCTCCCATTCTACCATAGACTCCAAATCCCCGTTTTAGAAGCACACATTAGTATTGATATATGTTCCTACATATTTTACACAAATATTTGTCTCCATACCTATTTGTGTGTTTGTGTGTGTATGAATATTTTTCTTTGATTCATTAACAAAGAGACTATTACATAAAATATACTGAGTCTTGAATAGCCCTTTTCATAATTTACTTCACAGTATTACTCTTTGCAAATATTACTTCCTCTTCAAATTATTATAATTTTTTTTATTTAAATGCAGTGTATAAAATTCAGCTCATCTTTTGATTTGCTATTTAGCATTCCATTGTAATAATGTACCATAACTTATTTAACAGAGTTTCCTATTAATGGATAGTCCATTTGTTTTCCATCTTACACTTAGTGTCTGTTCCCTGACAATGATAAATCAAACTTTTTGATTTTTGCCAGATTGATGGGTAAAATTGGGAATTTTATAGTTTTAGTTTGCAATTTTAATATGAGTCACAGAGTATCTTGTAATATGCCTAAAGCTAGCTGCATTTCATTTTTATTTTTTAAATAAGTTGGCTGTTCATATTTTTTCCCCATTTTTATATGGGTTATTGTTCTTATTAACTGTGTGTGATTACTAATAAAGGAAATGAGCTATTTTCTGTAATGTAAAAAAAATTTTCATTTTACAATTTGCCTTTGGCCTTTTCTTATAAATTTTTTTTTTCTTACATTTTACATTCTAGTTCAGTGACAGGGTGAACCATATTTTGGATGTCTCAGGTTTAGTTCTTTAGTTTCTTTTTTTCTTTTTTTTTTTTTCTTTATTATTATACTTTAAGTTCTAAGGTACATGTGCACAACTGGCAGGTTTGTTACAAATATATACTTGTGCCATGTTGGTGTGCTGCACCCATCAACTCGTTATTTACATCAGGTATAACTCCCAATGCCATCCCTCCCCCCTTCCTTTTCCCCATAATAGGCCCCAGTGTGTGATGTTCCCCTTCCTGAGTCCAAGTGATCTCATTGTTCAATTTCCACCTAGGAGTGAGAACATGCGGTGTTTGGTTTTCTGTTCTTGTGATAGTTTGCTGACAATGATGGTTTCCAGCTACATTCAAGTCCCTACAAAGAACACAAACTCATCCTTTTTTTATGGCTACATAGTATTCCATGGTGTATACATGCCACATTTTCTTAATCCAGTCTGTCATTGATGGACATTTGGGTTGATTGCGAATCTTTGCTATTGTGAATAGTGCCGCAATAAACATGTGTGCATGTATCTTGATGCAGCATGATTTATAATCCTTTGGCATATACCCAGTAATGGGATGGCTGGGTCATATAGTATTTCTAGGTTTTTTTTTCGTTTTTTTTTTTTTTTTGAGACAGTTTCACTCTTTTTGCCCAGGCTGGAGTGCAATGGCATGATCTTATATACGTTTTATATTTTTTAAAACCTTAAATGGTAAAATTGGTCAATAAAATAGATAATGATTCCTGCATTTTTGTTAATATTTTGAAATGTTTTACCCATTCTAAAATTATTTTTCAATTTCTTTTCTTCCAACAAATTTATAATTTACTTTTTCATATTTAAATATTTGATCCATATGAATATTTCTTGGCATAAAATATAAGGTAGAGATTCACCCCCCCATGTTATCATAAGGTATTTATTACATAATCTAATTTTTTCTGCATTGATGTGAAATTATACTTTCATAATGAATGCATGCACATACACATATACACATATGCAGAATTATGTATATATTTTCTATTCTGTTACATTAATCTGTTATCAGCAAACATCTTAATATCCTAAATGTTCACTCTACCATATTCATTTAAGAGAAACCCAATTCTCCCATGAATGCACTTCTTCCCTGGAAGTCTTCTCAGGTAATGACAGATTTTGCTATCATGTTTATTAGCCACTTCTAACTCTGTGGAACAGGTATTCTCCATGCTCCTTATTGCTACTCACTGTCACCGTGCTGACTCATTTCACTTTAAATTCATGACCTCTATCCTTTCATGAGCCGTTACTGCAGACTGGGGTTCATACCTGCTTTTTTCTCCTCAAGCCTTCAGTCATTCTTATGTTATCTTCACTATCACTCCATGACCTTATATTATATTCTACTAAAGATAGAGGCCATCAAAAGAGACTTTCTCTATAAGTTCAAACTACCACATCTATCCATTTGACTACATCTATGCTTATGCTCTTTCTTCTCTTCTGCTCTTATGAAAGCATTTTCTGTATTTTTTCCAAGGCCAACCCTAACAGTAAAGCAACTAATTTAATGCCTTCCGTACACCCAAGGACATTTTCTCAGACATTATCTCAACTATTTCTTATGTCATCTATGTTTTCCTTCCAATATATTTTCATCAGCATAAACATGCTATGAAATCTCTTATCTTGAAGAAAAATTATCCCTTGACTGCACATCTACCTTCAGTTAAAATCACACGTCTCCTTTGGTTGATAGTAAAACTTCTTAAAAGGGTAATCTATAAAATTTCTGTCCTCCTGTTATGGATAGAAGCCTTTCAAATCAAAATTTTACTAATTTAACTCAATGAAATTTTGTTTTCCAAAGTGAACTATAATTTCCATGTGTTAAAAAGAAACCTCCATTCTCATTCCTCATATAACATGATTCAGATAATGACTACCTACTCCTTGAAACATTTTCTTCCCTTGGCCGCAGCATTGACTTCTGATACAAATATTCATAGTTATGTCAAACTGCACCAGTTAAGAATACAGTCCTCTGTAAGTCTACCCTCACTTCAGACACAGCCACAAGCCCGGAGTTCCCCAGACCACTCTGATCTGCTCTCTACAAATTAAGGAGTTCACACTACCCTCTCATTCAATAATTCACTAGAATGTCTGACAGAACTCAGGAAAGTGCTGTACTTACAAATATAGTTTTAATAGCAAAAAGATACAAATCATTACCATGCAAAGAAATCTGCTCATAGGGCAAGGTGTGGGAGGGTCCCAAACAAAAAGCTTTCTTGTCCTCAGGACTTATTACTCTCCTAGAACATCAGTGTGCAATAACATGTAGAGTACTGTCAATAAAGGAAGTTCATGTGAGTCTCAGGGTCCAGAGATTTTATTGGGATTTGATTCCATAGACCTGACTGTTTGAACCATTAATCCATTCAGTTTAATTCAATATCCAACCTCCTCTTCTCATCAGAGGTTGCATTGATATCTCAAGTCAAAACTCCTCAACCCTCTAATCACATGGTTGGTGTTTCTGTTATGGCTCATTTCAGTCATGACTCATGTTATTGGCGTAAGATACATAGAGACCCATCATGAATAACATGTTGTTTTTGTTCAAAAAAATTATTGAATAACAAAGACACTCCTATTACTTCAGAAATTCCAAGGATTTAGAGATCCCCTCCCAGGAACTTGGAATAAAGGCAGTTAAAATTATTTATTACACAGCCTCCCACATTTTCTTGGTTTTCCTCTGTCTTCACTGGCAAATCCTTCTTAGTTGTCTTTGCTGGTTATTTCTAAGCTCTCCAATATCTACCAATGGACTGTCTCAGGATTTAGTCCTTGTTACTCTGTCATTAGCCAACCAGTTTTATGTCTTTAAATATCTACATGCTAAAACATTGCCAAATCTATATCTACAGCCCAGATTTTCCCTTTAAATGTAGAATCATACAAGAAAGTACATATGTGACATTTTACTTTAACGTCTCATAGGCATCTCAAACTTTACAAGCCCCAAATTTCACTTCTGATCTTTCTTCCATGAACTTACACTACTTGTTCTTACAACTACCTCCTCTGCATTCTCCCTCTACTGCTACTACCCTTGTCTATTGCAAAATCATATTTTACTGATATTATTATAACATTAACCTAATTCATTTTCTTGCTTCTGACTTTCCCCCTTCAACAGTTTATTCCCAATACAGAACATAGAAAAGGTCCCTCAAGTTGTCAGATTACGACACTGCTCTGCTCAAATTCTTTCCACGGGTTCTCATCAAACTCAGATGAAATGTCAACATTCTTAGAGTGATCTACTCTCTACATAGCTGCAGATGACCTTTCCTTCTTAATTCTCTGACCTCATTGCTTAGCATTTTCACTGTGGTTCTTTCAACTCCTAGTTTACCTTTAGGTTACTCTAAGGATTATTAGGCGGGTGCAAAAGTAATTGTGGTTTTTGTCATTACTTTCAATGGCAAAAAACACAATTACTTTTGCACCAACATAATACTAAGCATTTATTTTTTGCACCAGAACCTTTTTACTTAGTGTTTCCTATTCTTAGAAAATTTACAAGTATCTCCATGGCATACTCCGTGACTTGTTTCACACATTCGCTCAAATGTCACTTCATCAGTAAAACTTTTCTTAACCACACAATTTAATATTTTATATCCTCTCCCCAGCATTTCTCATTCCCCTTCCTGCTTTACTTTTTCTCCATATCAGTTTCCATCAGATAATATATTTGATATTTTGCAAATTTTTTATAATCTCTGTCTTCCCCTGTTAGAATATAAGCTTTGTGAGGGCAAATAATTGTTTCTGATTTCTTCATTCCACTATGCAAGATGCTTACAATAGTGTGTGACCTACTTTTGGCACATATTAAATATTTATTGAATAAATGAATAATTCTGCATTCTATCCAACCCTATTACTTACCTCACATTTGTTATGTAAATCTGGATTCCACCGCATTATGCATTTGCTTCAGAATTTCAATAGTCATTCTTCTTTGTTTCTCATATGAATCTTAGAATAAGCTTATCCACTTCCAAAAATACCTTTGGTATTTTTGTTAAAATTGTATTAAATTTAGAAATTCATTTAGGAAGAATTGGCCTTCGTGCATTTTTTCTTAAATTCAACCTAAGTATTTTTCTGATCTTATTAAAATGTATTTTTCCATAATATATTTGAATTATATAGATACAAATATAAAGGAATATTTATATATAGTTACTTTCAGATTTATCTTCAATATATAAAGAGCTTGGAAGCTGTCAAATTCTGTCCTAAAATAAAAAGTTGAAAAAAACTGAAGATCAGTGACTTTCATGAATCCTTCAGAAAGCTGAATTTGCAGGATAAACCAACACCCTATAGTTTGGGAAGATGGGAAAATCAGAGTCACAAGTAAGGTGTTTTCATGTGAAGCGGGCCACTGGAGCCATAAACTAGTAGGTGCACTTAAATGGTGATTTTGATGAAGTGCCTGGAAGCTGAGTGTGAACTAGTGTAATTGAGAAACTTACAAAAGCCTTAGCCTTAGGAGATGTGCTCACCCTTTTATAAATGTTACCTCTAGAAACTAGGTTTTCATGATAAAGGGTAAAAAAAAAAAAAAAAAAAAAAAAAAAAAAAACCCTTCATTAATCTGACATGGCAAAGGGTAAAAAAAAAAAAATCCCCTCATAAAGAGTAATCTGATGAAATACACACATAGCATTCTCCATAATGAAGGCTTAATTTTCAGGAGAAAGTAATTTACCAAGTTTTATCTCACCTACTGCAGGAGGTCATATCTCCCAGTCTAGTGCTCCCTAGTCTTCCAGGCTTGTGGGCTGTGGGGTGGGAGGTGGGAAGGAACCTAAGATATACTTGTGAAGGTCACAACCCAGAGACATAAACACAGTAGAAGACTGAGATTTAACCATAAGATGTCAAGCACTCTTCCCTCCCACACACAACTTGCTGTCAAACCAACAGGGATTCAGCATAGAATAGTGGATTTTAGATGAAAAATCTTCAATAAACAGACTCAGAATTTAGTGAAACTCAAAGTCAAAAGGGAAGACAAAAACAACAATATAATAGGAATTTAAAGTCTCTGGCACCTACGGCAAACACTAAACATAGCCAAATTCCTAGCAAGATTAACATAAATACTCACACTGAAACCTCTCAAAATAATACAACATAGCACATGTCCAACTTTAAAAAAAAATTCAAGGCATGCCAAAGACAAGAAAAAACAGCCTGAAGAGACAAAGCAAGCATCAGAACCAGATTCAGATAGAAGTTCAAAGTTGGAATTATCAGACATGGGAAATATAATTAATAACTATCAATTAATAATTCATAATTAACTTGCTAAGTGCTTTAATGAAAACAAGGAGACCACATGCAAGAACAGATGGCTAATATAAACAAGGAGATGGAAATTCTAAGGAAATGTTCAAAGAAAATACTAGAAATGAAAATCATTGTAACATAAATTAAGAATGACTTTTATGAGTTTATCAGTAGACTGGACATGGCCAAGGAAATAATCAGTGAGCTTGAAGATAGTCGATAGAAACTCCCAAAACTGAAATGCACAGAGGAAAAAGAATAAAACATACACATGCATGCACACACACATATACAGCAGAATATCCAAGAATTATGAAAAATTAGAAGTATAATAGAATTACTAGAAGAAGAAAGAATGTATGAAGCAGAAGAAATACTTGAAGTTATGATGACTGAGAACATTCCAAAATTAATGACAGACACCAACCACAAATTCATGAAACTCAGGAAGCCCTAAACATGACAAATACAAAAATAAACAACAACAAAAAGGCAAACAAAATATGTGTGTATCTCAGCCTATCGTATTTAAATGCAGAAAATACAAAGACAAAAAAATCTTGAAAGAAGCCAGGGAGAATAAAACATCTTACCTATAAAGAAAGAATAAGAATTACTATAGGAGTTAAATATTTCACTTCTCTCTCTCCTTTCCTGCTTGATAAAGCAAGCAATGAAAGAAAAAAACCACCAATCTAGAATTCTATATATGGTGAATTTAATCTTCAAGAGTGAAGGAGGGAGTGATGGCAACAAGAGGGTGAACTGGAAGCCCTTGGCAGTCATTCCTCCAGAAAGACAGCCAAAACAATAAATAACCAACTACATTATTATGAAAAAAATTAAAGGAGAGTGCTGGAGCACATCAAAACTGCAGCAGAAACGCTGTAGAGTACAGAAACCCAGGACGGCCACATAGAGAACAAAAGGAAACAACTGGCCTCCACTGCCCCATTGCCCAGCCATAATCAGCTCAGAACCAGGAGGGACTTCGTACTCCAGGGAAAAGGTAAACAAGGGAACCCCAGCTGTCCCAATCAATACCTTGTAAACATACAGTAGTCAACACTGGGGGACTCTGCAGTCTTCACAGGCTCTAAGTCTAGCTGAGGAAGCTGCGTGGAGTCCACACAGCTGTGTTCCCTCCAGAGAAGGAGCCTACATTGTGCTATACCCACTGTGGCCCATGTGTCTACCGTGCCATGCCATCATGGGATTACTACTATTGCTGGAGTATGTCCTTCTCCAGGACTGAGTGACCACAGTACCCTTCCATCTCTGAGGCTTAGCTGCGGCTGAACCACCCCCACCTAGTGGCCCACCACCCCACCACTGAGCTGCTGCTACATTCTACTCTGTGGGGTCAAGCTGCTGTACAGCCACTGTGTCTACCCCTCTGGGTCGCTGCTGTGCCCTGCCCCCATGTGTCAAAGCTGAAGCAATGCTTGGCATCCCTGGGAAATGCTGCCTGGATTGCCCAGAGCAGTCCCACCTCCCTGTGCCTGAACTGAAGAGGTGCCCTGTCTCCTAGGAAAACAGAACCTTTGCCATCAAAGCAGTCACAGTCTACTCTTCCCAGTGCCTAAGTTGAAGCAGCATCCTGCCTCCCAGGAAATGGCACCTTGGCCACCCTGAGCAATCATGTTCCCAGCTGTCTAAGCTGAACCAGTGCCTTGCCTCCCAAGGAAAAGGTGCCCTGGTCAGCCAAAGCAATCATGTCCCCAGGCCTAAGCTAACGTGGGGCATCACTTGTTGGGGAATGAAGTGTTTGGGCTAAGCTGAAAAACCACACACCTGAGGAGTAAGCTTATATAGTACCCTATGTCTCAGGGAAACGGAGCAGTAGCTGAGCTGAGACACTCTGCCCTACAGGTCAAATAACCCTAGTACCCCACTTTCCTGGAACTGGACTAGCTCACTTAGAGTCTGAGATGCTGAGACACCTACCTCTTTGGAGAATGGAGTCATTGCTGTGCTGTTCCCTGCCCAGCAGGTCCCAAGTAACAGCTGTTATGTACCATTCCAAGGATCTGGCTGATGCTGAAAGTGGCCTCATAGAATCTGGCATACTGCCATGTCTCACAATCCCAGGGTCCGGAGTTACCACTATGTGGTGCCTCAACCCCTTGGACCCAATTTGCCACCATGCTTTATTGGCTCTGATTCCTGAATTGCAGCCTTACCCTGTTCCCCATGCTCAGATCCCCAAAACACTCCCTCCCTTGAACCAAGCCATTGCTGCTCCCTGACCCCAGGGTCAGAATCAAAACTGAAACCTGGTCCCCTGAACCAAAGCTGCTAGGGGGTGCCTCAGAATCATAGACTCCAACTCTGGGGCCAATCTTCATCCAACCTTGCCTCATAGAGTGAACCCGCATCCCAAGACCCAGTTGCCACAATAGGTTAATGGGACCCTGAGACTGTGACCTCAACTCCATATTCTCTGAGCACATGCCCCCTAAGATCCAGTGCCACTATAGTTGCCTGTAAGCCATGTCAGATCTGATACCAAGAGGGACCCCCTTGGGAAAAATGGGGAAAATAAGAATAGGAGGACCCCAAAAGCACTTGACACTGAGGACCTTAACAACCTACATTACTACCACTGCTGCCACAAACTCCTATAGCCTGGGACACTGAGGCACCCACAGTTACTGTGATGACCACAGCTGTATCACTGGATCTACTCAAAATCAGAGTCATCATGTCCTTCCCAACTGCCACACTAAGATTTACCTACAAGCTAAAGACATTCTCTATGAAAGCGACTCTGCAAAGTTTGTAAGAGGTGATACCAGATGTGTGGATATGAATTCAGGAACACAAGAAACTGGAAGAAGCAAGAACACTAAAGGTACATAATAACTCTCCAGTAATTTACATCAAAGCAAACAATTTACAAATTGCCTGGAAAGAAATGTAAAATAATAATCTTATGGAAACTCAGCGTGACACTAAATAATAGAGACAATTCAATAAAATCAGAAAAATAGTATATGATGACAAATTGTCAAAAAAATGGGTGTCATAAAAACAGAAATCTTGGCTGAAGATAATTCAATAAACACAATAAAAATACAATAGAAAGCTTCAATAGCAGGCTAGCTCAAGCAGAAGAAAGAATCTCTGAATTTGAAGATAGGTCTTTTGAAATTACCGAGTTAGAGTTAAAAAGAAAAAGAAATGAAAATGAGTGAATGAAGACAGCCAACAAGACTTATGAGGCACCGTTAAATGATCAAAGTTTACCGTATGAAGTTCTAGAAGTAAAAGAGACAAAGATAGGGACAGAAAGCTTATTTAATAAAATGCTGAAAACTTCTGAAGTCTTCAAAGAGACATGGACATTCAGGCACATGAAGCTCAGAAGTTTTGAGCTATGTATGGTATGTTTCAAAATAACTAGAAGAGTAGGTTTTGAATGTTTTAAATAGAAAAAAACATAAATGTTTGAGGTGATGAATATGCTATTTACCCTGATTTGATAATTACACAATGCATACATGTATTGAAACATCACATGGTACCCTATAAATATGTACAATTATTGTGTCAATGTAAAATAAAATAAAACTTTAAAACTTGAAGGGCAAATAAAAACTGTTATGCTCTATATGTTCCCAGCAAAACTACTGCATTTATATGGCTTCTCACTTAGTTGTCTTGGGTTTTCCAGATAAGCTAGAACATTTTCTGTCATTTATTGCGCTTATCTCCCGATCCTATCCTTAATATCTCTACTTTTAATAGCATTGCTACAAAACTTCAGAAGAATAATAAATAATGTTAGTGATAAAGAATGTCTTCATCTTCCTCCTACTTTCAGTAAGATTATTTACTAGTTGAGTATGATACAAGTTTTTGAGGTCAAAGCTAGTCATCACACTCTATTAAAAGATGTTTATTTAGATAGGTGAGTAGATAGATATACATACACATATTTCTATAGCTACATATGAATAATATGTTTTCTTGGTCTGGAGTTTGTATTTCAGATGGTTGATAAAGCAACCATAAATTGCTGTCCTTAATTTTGATCAATTTAAAAGTTGTATTTGACAAAAAGTGGAGATCTTGGAAGATGATATTAATATTATTTAACATTAGTAAAGAACATCTGCCTGCCAAGAAAAGGGCAACGCTGGTGTCATATAAAAAGCAATTGAAAATATATATATTAAAAGGGGAGAAGACTAAAAATCTTTAGAAATGTTTCAACAAAAAAGTCATATTATTCTGCCAAAAAAATAAGGGTGCCAAAAACTAATATTGCTGCGCAGGAAGAGGACCACTTAGATTTTCAAAGGGCACATGCCAAAGACAAAATAAACTGAATGATCAAGGATAGGCCTGAGACTTATAAATCAATGTTCAGATAAATTAGAATAAGGAAAATTCATATAAATTAGAATAAGGAAAATTTTATTACTTGAGGCAGATGAAAAAATGTTTATGAATGAGAGATGGAAATCAGAACAACTCATTTGCAATTTTTCTTTTTAAATATTTTATCAAAAAATGATTTTCAATCTAGGATGGATGGATTAAAGCTGATTGCACAAACAGAAACAAACAATACTTAAAAATGGTAAACATTTTATTTCTTTAAAATTATTTACCCACTTGTTTATTCAACAAAATATTTATAATTTTCAAAACCCTATTTTTGGTCATAGAAAGAATAAAAATAAATCAGAATGGATTCTGATATCAAATAAATTATCATCTATGAAAGATAAGTCCTATCTCAAAATAACTGTAACACAAGGCAGAAAGTGATTAGTTCCAGAAGAGAGAATTAAGAGTCATGGCAACTGACACAGTTTGGCTGTGTCCCCACCCAAATCTCATTTTGAATTGTAGCTCCCATAATCCCCATGTGTCATAGGAGGGACCCAGTGGGAGGTAATTTAATCATGGGGGCAGTTATACCCTCATGCTGTTCTTGTGATATTTAGTGTGTTCTCATGAGATCTGATGGTTTTATAAGGGGCTTCGCCCATTTTGCTCAGCACTTCTCCTTGCTTGCCACCATGTGAGGAAGGACATGTTTACTTTCCCTTCTGCCATTGTTGCAAGTTTCCTGAGGCCTCTGCACCTATGCTTAACTGTGAGTCAGTTAAACCTAGTTCCTTTATAAATTACCCAGCCTTGGGTATGTCTTTATTAGCAGTGTGGGAACAGATACATATAGTAAATTGGTACCAAGAGTAGAGTGCTGCTGCTGTAAAGACACCTGAAAATGCGAAAGCCACTTTGAAACTGGGTAACAGGCAGAGGTTGGATCAATTTAGAGGACTCGGAAGACAGGAAATATGGTAAAGTTTGGAACTTCCTAGAGATTTGGAAGGCTCAGAAGACAGGAAGACGTGGGAAAGGGCCAGGCATGGTGGCTCATGAGGGTAGATCATTTGAGGTCAGGAAGTCAAGACCAGCCTGGCCAACGTGGTGAAACCCCATCTCCACTTAAAAAAAAAATACAAACATTAGTTGCACCTGATGATGGGTGCCTGTAATCCCAGCTACTCAGGGAGCTGAGACAGGAGAATTGCTTGAGCCAAGGAGGCAGGGGTTGCAGTGAACAGAGATCATGCCATTGCACTCCAGCCTGAGTGACCAAACAAGATTTCATCATTAAAAAAAAAAAAAAAGGTGGGAAATTATGGAACTTCCTAGAGACTTGTTGAATGGTGATACCAAAATGCTGATAGTGATATGGACAATAAAGTTTAGGCTGAGGTGGTCTCAGATGGAGATGAGGAAATTGTTGGAAACTGAAGTAAACGTCACTATTGCTATGCAAAGAGACTGGCGGCATTTTGTCCCTGCCCTGGAGATCTGTGGAACTTTGAACTTGAGATAGATGATTAAGGTACCTGGCAGAAGAAATTTCTAAGCAGCAAAGCATTCAAGAGGAAGCAGAGCATAAAAGTTTGGAAAATTTGCAGCGTGATGATGCAACACAAAAGAAAAACACATTTTCTGGCGAGAAATTCAAGCCCACTGCAGAAATTTCCTTAAGTTGTGAGGAGCCAAATGTTAACCACCAAGACAATGGGGAAAATGTCTCCAGGGCATGTCAGATACCTTCACAGCAGCCCCTCCTATCACAGACCTGGAGGCCTAGAAGGGAAAAATGGTTTTATGGCCCAAGCCCAGGCACCTCTGCCCTATGCAGCCTCAGGACATGGTGTTCTGCATCCCAGCTGCTTCAGCTCTAGCTGTGGCTAAAAAGGGCCAAGGTATAGCTCAGGCCATTGCTTCGGAGGGTCCAGACCCCAAGCCTTGGTGGCTTACATGTGATGTTAAGCCTATGGGTGCAAAGACGTCAAGAACTGAGGTTTGGGAACCTCTGGCTAGATTTCAGAGGATGTATGGAAATGCCTGGATGTACAGGCAGAAGTTTGCTGCAGAGGTACAGCCCTCATGGAGAAACTCTGCTAGGGCAATGTGGAAGGGAAATATGGGGTTGTGGACTCCACAGAGTCACCACTGGTGCACTGCCTAATGAAGCTGTGAGAAAGGAGCACCATCCTCCAGAACAGAGAATGGTAGATCCACTGACAGCTTACACTGTGCACTTGGAAAAGCCACAAACACTCAATGGCAGCCCATGAAAGCATCTAGGAAGAGAGCTGTAACCTGCAAAGCCACAGGGGCAGAGCTGTTTAAGGCTGTGGGAGCCCACCTCTTGCATCAGCATGCCCTGGATGTGAGACATTGGGTCAAAGGAGATAATTTTGAAACTTTAAGGTTTAATGACTGCCTTACTGGATTTTGGACTTGGATGGGACCTGTAGCCCCTTTGTTTTGGCCCATTTTTCCCATTTGGAATGGGTGTATTTACCCAATGCCTGTATCCTCATTTTATCTAAGAAGTAGCTAAATCGATTTTGATTTTACAGGCTCATAGGCAGAAGGGACTTTGCCTCACATGAGACTTTGAACTTGGACTTTTGATTTAATGCTGGGATGAGTTAAGACTTTGGAGGACTGTTGGGAAGGCATGGTTGTGTTTTGAAACATGAGGACATGAGATTTGGGAGGGGTCATGGGTGGAATGATATGGGTTGACTGTGTCCCCACCCAAATTTCATCTTGAATTATTCCCATAATCCTGATGTGTCATGGGAGGGGCGTGGTGGGAGGTAATTTAATTGTGGGTGTTAGTTACCCTCATGCTGTTCTCATGATACTGAGTGAGTTCTCCTAAGTTCTGATGGTTTTATAAAGGACTTTCCTCCTCTTGCTCAGCACTTCTCCTGCGCCATGTGAAGACGGATGTGTTTTCTTCCCCTTCTGCCATGATCTGAGGCCTCCCCAGCCATCCTTAACTAAGTCAATTAAGCCCCTTTTCTCTAAAAATTACCCAGTCTCGGGTATGTCATTATTGGCAGCATGAGAATGGACTAATACAGTAAATTGGTACCAGGAGTGGAACACTGCTATAAAGACACCAGAAAATGCAGAAGCTACTTTAGAACTTGGTAACAGGCAAAGGTCGGAACAGTTTAGAGGACTCAGAAAAAGACAGGAAAATGTGGGAAAGTGGAATTTCCTAGAGACTTGTTGAATGGCTTTGACCAAAATGCTGATAGTAATGTGGACAATAAAGTCCAGGCTGTGGTGGTCTCAGATGGAGATGAGGAACTTGATGGGAACTGGAACAAAGGTGACTTTTGCTGTGCCACCATGTGAAGAAGGATGTGTTTCCTTCCCCTTCTGTCATGATTTTAAGTTTCCTGAGGACTCCCCAGCGATGTTGAATTGTGAGTCAATTAAACCTTTTTCCTTTTTAAACTACCTGGTCTCAGGTATGTCTTTATTAGCAGCATGAGAATGGACTAATACAGTAAATGGGAAAATTATTTGTTTGAAAATAAGCAAAGGTTTAATAAATAGAGTAGACAGCATGGGGAATAACTAATATGGTGAATGAAAGAATCAAAACTCAAAACAATGTAAGTCACATTGATGCCTTGAGATTGCAAAATAATATAGATTTTCTTCATTAGGTTAAAATAATATAACTACTTACATACAAGTTAAAAGAGAATGCTTTCAATGCAATATGACCTCAGGATGTTAGACCACTGCAAACTCTACATAGTACCAATTACAGTAAGAAACCACTGCCTAAAAGAGAATGGAAAATACAGAGGGGAGGAGAGAGGAAGGAAGAAAAAAATGAATGAACAAAAGAACAAAGGAATGAAGAAATGAAGGGGGAAAGAAGATCATGCCATTTCAGGCTCTACAACTAAACTGACAGTATTCAGAACCGAGGACCTTATTCTTCTGGGCTGTATGCCGGCCAGCCCACAACTGGAGTTCGATGGGCCACTGGATTTTAAAAGAAGTATTTACACATAAGTATATTTAGAAAGACATAGTCAGGATGGAGAAATTGTTAGATAACATGTCATTTAAGAAATAATTTAAACCTGGGCTCAATTTTACCTGGAAAAAAAATTAAGATGTAGAAATGATAGTGTAGCTGTATTTACATATCAGAAAGGATGTTATATAAAACACTGGTTTATTTTTTATAGTTTCTATAGAAAAAAATAAAGATCATGTTTCAGAATTAATAGAATTCAGCTTCATATAAACATTTCAAAAAATAGATTGTCTATCCTCTGGGATAATGAGTGTACTCACACTGAAAATAACCAAATAAAATGTAGTTTATTATTTCTTTTCCACTTTTATGGTATTCTATTCGTTGCAAAATTTGGCAAATTCTATTTCCTTGATAAAACCAACTCTAACCAATTTTCACCTGCATTACCTCTTGTGTTCCTATTTCTCATTTGATTATCACACTCTGCTTCTATCCAACTCCTTCACTGTAGATTGAGCTGGATTTCTAATACAGTCATGTGCACCCTAAGAATGTTTTAGTCAACCACAGACCACATATACTGTGGTGGTCTCATAAGATTATAATGGGGCTGAGAAATCTCTATCACTTAGTGATGTTGTAGCTGTCCTAACATCTTTTAAAAAGCCATGGAATTACTTTTTAAAAATTCAATGTAGCTTTCCTAACATTTTAAAACAACAATGGAATTACTTTTTAAAAATAAATTTAGTGTCACCTAAATGTACAGTGTTTACAAAGTCTATAGTAGTACACAGTAATGCCCTAATATACAATTTAATAAATTGTAGCTGTCCTAATATCTTTTATAAAGCAATGCAAATACTTTTTTAAAATGCAATGGGCCGGGCACAGTGGCTCATGCCTGTAATCCCAGTACTTTCAGAGGCCGAGGCAAGTGGATCACCTGAGGTCAGGAGTTCAAGACCAGCCTGGCCAACATGGTGAAACCCTGTCTCTACAGAAATACAAAAAAATTAGCCAGGCATGGTGGCAGGTGCCTGTAATCCTAGCAGCTTGGGAGGCTGAGGTGGGAGAATCGCTTGAGCCCAGGAGGCAGAGGTTGCAGTGAGTTGAGATTGCACCATTGCACTCCAGCCTGGGCGACAGAGCAAGACTCCATCTCAATGAGAACAACAACAACAAAAATGCAATGTAGCTGTCCTAACATTTTAAAAAAGCAATACAATTACTTTTTAAAAATAAATTTAGCATCACCTAAATGTACAATGTTTACCAAGTGTACGGTAGTATACAATAATGTCCTGGGCTTTCACATTCATTCATTACACAATCACTGACTCACCTAGAGCAACTTTCAGTCTTGCAAGCTCCATGTACGGCAAGTGACTTATATAGATGTGCCATATTTTTAATATTTTATTCTGCATATAGACTATATCTTTTCCATTTTTAGATATGTTTAGATACACAAATTTATCATATGTTACAATTACCTCCAGTATTCAGTATAATAACATGTTGTATGGGTTTTTAGCCTCAGAGCAATAGGTTATAGTATACAACTATGTCGGTCCATTTGCATCACTATAAAGCATAACTGAGACTGGAAATTTACAAAGAAAAGAGGTTTATTTTGCTCAAGGTTCTGCAGACCATACATGAGGCAAGCCAAATCTGCTCCTGGTGAGGGCCTCAGGAAGCTTACAAACATGGCAGAAGGCAAAGAAGAGCCAGTGTGTCACATGATGAGAAAAGGAGCAAAAGAAAGAGACAAGGTGTCAGGCTCTTTTAAATGATCAAATCATACATGAACTCATGGAGTGAGAACTCACTCATTATGTTACAGATAGCACCAAGCCATTCATGAAGAATCTGCCCCCATGACCCAAACACTTCCCACTAGGCCCATCTCCAACATTGGTGGTCACATTTCAACATGAGATTTGGAGGGGACAAAACATTCAAATCTTAACAACAACCTGGGTGTGTAGTAGGCTGTAACAGCTAGGCTTGTGTTAGTATACTCTACGATATTCACACAATGATGAAATCGCCTAATGACGTATCTCTCAGAATGTGTTCCTATTGTTAAGCAATTCATGACTGAATTTTATCTGACACAAAACTCCTCTGCTTATGACACCTTAATGGTCCTCAGGAAAATACATAAATTATTCAGCTCTACTTCATGATGTGTTGCTTCCTACATCCATAGACTCTTCTGCCATAATTCCAGTATATATATAAATATATATCAATATATAAATATATATATCAATATGTAAATATATATAAATATATATATTTCACTATGTAAATATATATAAATATATATATTTCACTATGTAAATATATATAAATATATATATTTCACTATGTAAATATATATATAAATACATATATTTCACTGTCCTTTCTCCAACAACACAGAAATACTTAACTGCTTTTCAAGCCTATTATTCTATATCATGCAGTTGCCTTTACACTTCTTATTCCCTTTGCTTAGAACAGCTTTTGATTATTTCATCAGGATGTTTTCTACTTATTTTTTTTCAGCACTTGTATATCAGGTATCAGTTTCTCAGGGAAGCTTTCCCTGACTTCAGGCTAATTTTGATTAATAAAGCAAATATGGTTTGAGCATTTACTATGTGATAAACAAGTATAGGGGATTCCATTCCCCATTGTGCCATTACCTATATTTTATTTGTATATTTTTACATTTGTAATATATATGTATACACACACACACATATATATCACTGTGAAAAATCGATTTTATATCTACTGCCTATCTCATAGAACGCAAAATTTCCTCCTGGAGGAAATATACCTGCCAGGTCCCGCAATGTCCACTTCATTTCTTGAATGAATAAATGGATGAAAAAAATGACTAAATAAATGAGCAAATACTCTTGTAGACTTCCAGAACTAAATGGGTGGTAGAGCAGAAGTCAAAGCCTCTTTGCAATGTCAAGAGTCCATGTCACCCTTCTATTTATGAAATACATTCCTGGGAACTAGCCAATTTCAGGATAAGCGAGTACTGTGGTTAAGGCTACTGAGTAACTGTATTTAGGAAAATAAAATACAATATTTAGCATAATGGAATTTTTATGAAAATCAAGGATTAATATGAACAAAATAGATCTTTATCCTCATCAGATTTTACTTAATGTAACACTATTGCAAATAGTATTATCTCTTATTAAATAATAGATTTCAACTATACTATTTAATATGAGAAAGTCTCTATAGTGGGTTTGCCTCTCTCCAAAATTCATGCCCCCAGAACCTTACATTAGGACCTTATTTGAAAATATGGCCTTTGCAAATGTAATTACCTAAGTTAAGACGAAGTAGTACTGCATTAGCGTGGGCCCTAAAGCCAATGACTGGTGTCCTTATAAGAACAGGAGAAAACCTACAGAGATACACATGGAAAGGAAGTTCTTGTAATGATGGAGGCAGAGCTTGTAGTGATTCAGGTATAATCTAAGGAATGCCAAGATTATATTCTCCCTCGGAGCCTTCAAAATGAACCAACCATGCCATCTCCTTGACTTTGAACTTTTGGCATCCTCAACTGTGAGAGAATAAATTTCTGTTTTATTTGGCCACCTAGTTTGTGGTAATTTGTTACTGCAGCCCTAGGCAACTAAATTATTCTAGATTTCAACATTTTACATTGAAAAATAGAAAAGATAAACTAAAAGGGCATGACTCATTAAATGGTCATGTGTGATTTCCATTCAATCACTGAATCAGTCTTTATCAGAGAAAATGTGAATATGTGTAGCAACAAGTGGTTACATTGAAACCAAGGCCCATCTACTTTATGTGGTAGAGTTCGATTTTATTTTGAGATTCCCCTTTTTTCTAGATAACCACCCTACCTCACCCCGTCACACATGCACACACACACACACACACACACACACACACGCCCGTTGGACTTCTCTTTAGCCCACTGACTCACTCCTGTAGGGCACACTCTACATGAAGGCACTGGCTCTCTGCACTTTCCTAGAAGATCATGGCCAAAGAGAAGAAGAGGAAAGGCTGTTTGTGGTGTATCAGTCAGGGACTGTTAGCGAACAAAGGATATGGTAAAACTAGATTATTGGAGGAGAAACTGATAAAAAGCCACTCTGTAAATATGTGGATAGAACGTAGGGAAACCACAAGAGACAGAGTAGATGAAGAGCAGGGGTAGGAGAAATGGGAAGGAGTGATTACAGGGGAACTGGAAAGAGAAGCTCTTCTGGAGATGGCTATGAGACCGGGGTGATGGGATCTGTGACATTCAGTTCATGAAGCAGCCTGGGATAGGGAGTAGAACTCTAAATACTTTGATGCCACTCTCCACCTTCACTGGCCCAGGGCAAAGGAAAGTCAGTTTCTGAAGACACAGAGCAAAGCAGAGTATAGACAGGAGTAGCCAATAGAGAAGGATAACAAAAGATACCAGTAAGGTGGAACCTAGAGACAGCCCTCCTATTTAAGAATTGAAAATTTTGGCCAGATGTGGTGGCTCCCGCCTGTAACCCCAGCACTTTAGGAGGCCTAGGTGGGCAGATCACAAGGTCAGGAGATCGAGACCATCCTGGCTAACACAGTGAAACCCCATCTTTACTAAAAATACAAAAAAGCCGGGCGTGGTAGTACGTGCCTGTAGTCCCAGAGACTCAGGAGGCTGAGGCAGGAGAATCGCTTGAACCCGGGACGTAGAGATTGCAGTGAGCAGAGATCATGCCACTGCACTCCAGCCTGGTGACAGGGCGACACTCCATCTCAAAAAAATAAAAAAGAAAAAAAAGAATTGAACATTTTATCCAGTTTTGAAATATTTGTGTTTCAGGGGATTAGGAAAACACTTAACCCACACAGTCATGGACTACTTTGCTTGTGACATTCACAATTCTAGAGATTCTAATTTGGATTTGTTCTTACTTTCCTGGGGTGTGGTGTAGAGTATACAATGATACAACTAGCTCATAAGTACATTTTATTTGTGGGACACAAAGATTTACTAAAGGAAGAATGCATGTTGCAGTACTAAGTAAGGGAACATTTTATTTTCAGCTGCACCTGCAGCCAACCTTGTAACCCTTGCATTTGGGCAGCTGGATGTAAAGTGTGCAGAGCTGTATTGGGGAGTGAAAGCAGAGAACAAAGTAAGTAAGTTGTAAAACTAAACAAAAGAAAAGACTGATTCAATAATACTGGAAATAGTTGGAACAAAAATTAATAATTCCCTATTCTGAGAATGTCTAATGGGTTTCAGAGATAGGACATCATAAACTTCTTAGAACTGGAAGAAGGATTTAATGTCTAGTAAACCCATCCATTTAACAATGAAAAAGGCTTTTTCTTGCCTTCTACCCAAATAAAGTCCTTCTGATCTCTGAAATCAAAGTCAAACAGAAAACAAAACAGAGTAAAGGTCTTACAGGAGGGACAGTAAGCTCAGATTGAGCACTCCAGGGCTAATTCTAAAAGCAGGTCCTTTTTCTGAGGGAAGTGTGAAATGAGCACAAATATAACCTTTTCCATCCCAATCTTATCCACCCCCATTGCCCTTTCAACACTGACCCAACTTATTCTATTCCTCCACAGGCTTCTCAGAGATTCTATATACATTTTACAAGTTCATCAATATTACTGCTACTCCTGTGGCATCACTAAGATTTAGTACAAGAAGGGAGCCTGTAGCTCAAGTTATTTCTGCATCTTGTCAGGAAGTTTAGGTTTCCCTTTCCTCACTATTTTCTTTTTCCTTTCTTTTCTTTTCCTTTTTTTTTTTTTTTTTTTTTTTTTTGAAATGGAGTCTCGCTCTGTCGCCAGGCTGGAGTACAGTGGCACAATCTAGGCTCATTCCAACCTCCGCCTCCTGGGTTCAAGTGATTCTCCTGCCTCAGCCTCCCGAGTAGCTGGGACTACAGGTGCATGCCACCATGCCAAGCTAATTTTTGTATTTTTAGTAGAGACAGGTTTTCACCACATTGCACAAGGATGGTCTCCATCTCTTGACCTCATGATCCACCTCGGCCTCCCAAAGTGCTGGGATTATAGGCGTGAGCCACCGCGCCTGGCCTTCCTCACTATTTTCATCTGGTGTTAAATCATTTTAAATTTTTGTTTTTAGACTCATCCAATTAATATTTTTAAATAACTCAGCTTTCTAGATGTCATCCCCAACACATCCCTTACAAATCAATAATCAATCACTGCTGCGTTTCTGCATAGAAATCCTAAAGCCATTGTTTGTTAATGTGATCTGAGATTATAGCTACAAAATATGGCTAAGCTAAATTCACAAAACAATTGTCTGGAAGTCAGGAAAAAGAAGTAGCAATAAAATCTTTTATATTGTATCTCCAGAGAAAAGTAGCTATCATTTCTAATCAAAAAAAAAAAAAAAAAAATTTTTTTTAAATGTTGATGTTGGTACAGTAAAGAGCCCCTTGCTGACACTCAATATGCAGTAGCTCCAACTTAAAAAGTTGCAACTTGAGTGACCTTTTTTGCATTTCCATTTTTTGAAATGGAGTCTTGCCCAATCTTGGCTCACTGCAACCTCCACCTCCCAGGTTCATGTGATTCTCTTGCCTCAGCCTCCCAAGTAGCTGGGATTACAGGCACCCTGCCATCATGCCTGGCTAATTTTTTTGTATTTTTGTAGAGACGGGGTTTCGCCATGTTGGCCAGGCTGGTCTTGAACTCCTGACCTCAAGTGATCCACCTGACTCGGCCTCCCAAGGTGCTAGGATTATAGGCATGAGCCATCACACCTTGCCTTGCATTTGCTTTTTTTTTTTTTTTTTTTTTTTTTTTAAATGAACTGGAGGGAAAAATCCAAGAAAATGGTTTGGTCACCTGGATGCACTTATCCAAGTTTTCTACTGTATTTGTCTTTTTATACTGCAATTTTGCAAATGTTAACAGATTAAGGCAGACAATAAAACACGAGCTTTACTGCTGATCCCCAAATCTGATATTTTAAAAGCATATAGAAGCTTCTCACTGACATTAGCTCATTTCCCTGAAATGTAGCAAGGAACAGACATGAGATCAGCTGAAGCGACACATGAGCAGAAAAAGACAGATTCCTTCCATCTTCAAGTTTTGGGCAAGTGATTTAAGACAATTACCTCAACTAAGTTTTTCTTTCCTGAAGAATAACAACAACAACAAAGCCACTTGTATCAAAAGCAAATATCTGGACTTGTGTGTGAGAAAAGATTAACCATGCATTTTAGAGTAGTCATTGTAAGGGCACTATGCGAAATTAAGATCACATAAAACTGTAATAGCGGCTATTAATTGCCTGAAGCCTATTAAGCCTTGCAAATCAGGGAAAGCAATCCTATGCTTGCTAGCCACACTTTATAGCCTCCTCCGTCAGGCTCTTTTACAACTACCATCTCTTGCAAAATACTTTGTTCCGACTTAAAGAACTGAAGCAGGAATAACTCCTTTTTTTTTTTCCCCCTCAGCTGGGTTTTGGCAAGTAGATTTTAAGTTACTTGCACGCTAGGGAGCGAAGCACTAATGAAAGCATATGAAAAGTAATGTACCTAAGGAAAAGGTAAATGATAATAACCAGTGCACAACTTTTTATGACTTAGGCTCTTAAAGTGAAAAGCACTTTCTATAACAATAAATGTTCTGTGTTATATAATGTTGCAATAACACACTAAATAACGGAACAATAGTTGTAACTTTTCCTCACTGCAACAAAACGTGTTTGGAATCAGAAGACAAAATATTCTTTTTCCCTTTACTGTTTCAATTATGTGTGTATTAAGGTTTGACAGATCTTTTAAAAATTTATTGTTAAACCCCAAAAATGAATACTTGAAGCACCGTTGACTCATAAGTCATTATTGAACACATTTTTTTTTTTTTTGGTATTTGTTTTATATGAGACTAGCCATAGGTCAGAAAGGAATAACCTCAGAGACTTAGATTTAATTCTTTTTAGAAAGTTGATTGTGCTCTACGTGTTGAAAGAAATTTACATAAAAGACTGTAGACTGGAATTGAGTCCCATAAAATCTTTGCTCTGTTATGTGGAAGACCAGATGTAGTGAGTTATCACGTAACTCCTTTACTCTGCTACTGGAAATAAATAAAAGCTCGAGAAACATATTATTTTGTCAAAATACAAACAAAAGTAAACAAGCCCATATCTCTTAAGTCATGCAAAAAGGCATCAGAAGTTCCTTTAATGGAGCTATCACTAGGTAAATGATCAGTGTGTTTCCTCTAATGACAGCCAGTTTATTTCACGTAAGGTAACCATTTTCTTAACTACTATCTAAACATCAAAGGAAAATGTTGTTGTATGAACACATTCATATTTCTCAAATGCAATGGCATGAGAGGGCATTGACTGCCCCACTGTCTTCATCAACACTCCTCAAACACCACAAATAAATACATAATTGAGTAAAACACCATTATGCTATGCGAAACACTTCAAGGAATGTCATCTAACTGTCTCTTACATTTCAATCACTGCTCCTACCTTTCTGTATAGAAATCCTAAAGCCGCTGTTTCTTAAGGTGGTCTGAGATCAGAGCTACCAAACATGGCTAAGCTAAAGTCACAAGACCCATTAAACAGAAGTCAGGAAAAAGTTATAGCAATAGAATCTTTAATTCTTTATCTCCAGAGAAAAGTAACTATTGTTTTCAACCAAACTAGTTTTAAAAAAAAATAAATATGGTTCTATGGTCCTATTAGAAATTCATGTACTCCACACTTTTGATGATTTTCTTATCAAGGCAGAGCATCTGTTCCAATAAAGCACAAATCAATGCTCCTGTAGCCACTCTGTCAAAGTTTAAAAAGAATTCTAAAAAAGATAGAGATTTTATGGTCAAAGACTGAAAGTTTGTTGTTACTTCATTTTACTTTCTATAAGCATAAAAAGAGAATGGCTCATGTATCCTTTACAATTACACAATTACATCGAATGAAGGATTTGAAACAAAGAGATTATAGGAGGTCCAGAATATATGTGGCACTCTTACTTCTCATGCTTATGGTGGCCATTGTTAACAAAGCCATGTCATTCCTTCTCTCTGAGCCTAGACAGAGCTTTCAATCTCTCTCAAATGGTGCTCCAATCAGCTACTATCAACTAATGAGAGTTGGTATTCAAGATGAAACATATTTGTTATCTCTTTTCAGTGGGTAAAACTTTCTATTAATCATTTTTTATACCAGTCAGAGAAGGTTCAATCCTTATTGGTTTGTTTCTGGCTAAAATGGTTTTTAATAAAATTCTAGTTCTTAAATGATGTTTCCTTTTTGAATAATTTTAAAATGATTATATATTAAACTAAAACATGTCTTATGAAGACCGCCACCATGATTCAATAGTATCAGAAGAAGACAGAGCAAACGATTTTATCCCTGTGCATTGCAAAAGTTGTGAAATATAAAACTCATAATGATTTACAAAGAAATTCCATTATTTTCTTAAATCACTAACTTCTTAAGTGTTGGGCACATGTTTTAATAACTTTGACATTAACTTTATGTCACTGTAAATATAAATTACAGTTTGCATTTGAAATATATTTTTATATAAATTATACCTTATTGCTTAAGTTTGTGAAGTATGCATTTTTGATTAGTCTTGTTTTTGGTAATATTCTATAGGTTCAAACTTGATTTTGGCCCAAAAGTGACTCCTAGAATAAAAAATGCAGTTCTGTAATCTCTCTTTCATTGATACGAAATTGTTACCTAAATATCAAGACACAGTTTAATAGTCACTAATCATTTAAAAAATATATTTACTTAAATGTATCAGTAAATGTATCTACCAAGCTCATTGATATGCAAATATTAAATACTTAAGCACAATGCTAAAGAATCCTTTGAGTCCAATTGATCTCTAAAATCCCATGACTCTGATCCTTCAATTCAGTGTTGACTAGAATGTAATGAGATACATGAGATTTTATACCCTGTGTATTAGTTCTCACGCTGCTCATAAAGGCATACCTGAGACTGGGTAATTTATAAAAGAGAGAGGTTTAGTGGACTCACAGTTCCACATGGCTGGGGAGGCCTCACAATCATGGCAGAAGGCAAAAGGCACATCTTACATGGCAGTCAGCAAAAAGAATGAGAGCCAAGCTAAAGGGGTTTCCCCTTATAAAATCATCAGATCTCATGAGACTTATTCACTACCACAGAACCCTATGGGGAAAACAGCCACCCTGATTCCATTATCTCCCCTCTGGCTCCCTCCCACAGCACATGGGAATTATGGGAGCTACAATTCAAGATGAGATTTGGGTGGGGACACAGCCAAACCATATCACCTTGGTATACTTTTGGAAAGCTGTTAGTAAACTGTCATCTGTATATAAAAGTGACATTACTCTTTAGAGTATAGTTTATGTAACAATTCTTATCCTAATATTTTCACAATACTTGATGTTTAGGGACAATACAATTTAAATAAAATAACTATAGTTATGCTGATAGTATGATTAGGGGCAGTGAGTTTGTTTGTTATTAAAGAAGTAAGAAACAACATGTCTAACATCCTTAGGTACTGGAGTTTGGGTAATAAACCTATCTGTTAAATTTGAGAAATAGATAAGGAATAACACTTAAGACTTGTTCATCTTGTCAGATTTGAGACAAAAAATCTAAATCAGGCCCCTGGGAAGCTAGAAATTATGCAAGGATTTATTTCTATGTTGGTACCAATACATACATTAAACAATCCTTAAAAATTTTAAAAACACTGTGCATCTGCAACAAACCTATTTTACATTTAAAATTGTTTTATATCAACTAAAATGAAAATGCAATTTTACTACAATATGGTTACCTTTGAAAAAAACATTTCTTGTGGTTTTTAATGAAAAAGATTTGCTTTATCATCACCAGAGCTATGTCTTCTTGCCAAAAGGAAGAGGAAAACAAAAAGAAGGAAACTTTTGAATAAACACTTCATAAAATAAGAGATATAAGTAGCTTACAGACACATGCAAATGTTCCAAACATGCAAATGTTATATTTAACATTTATACTGTAAAATATCACTTTGCACCCACTACTATAGTTACAGTTAAAAAACTGACAACACCAAATGTTAGTGCAGATGTGGAGCAACTGGAACTCTCATACATTTCTGACTGGAGAGTGAAATGGTATAACAGTTTTGGAAAACTGATTGGTAGTTTCTTATGAATGTAGTCATATACTTACCCTAAGACTCTGCAATTCTATTCTTACCAAACTACTATTCTTACTGAACTACCTAAGAGTAAGAAAAACAAATGCCCACTTGGAGAAAGAGACACAGTTTCTCTTTTTCATGGAAATTAAAGTCAAGTGAGGCTCATTAGCCAGTTCTTCTGAGATTTGCATAGGTATACTGTTTATGCAGTCGTGCTGATTGGATCTCCCTCATGTCCATCTTCTTTTGTTCTCTGTACAGTGACTCCTCGTTTCTTTGACCTACACATTAAACACATGTTTCTGATTTGAAGCTTGTATTCTCTTTCATACCGGATGCCTGTCCTTAGGCTGCCCAAAGAACTCTGAATCTGAGCTCTTATATTCTCTTCCAGCTTCTCAGTGACCACAGTAGTTTGGATTACCTGGCTTCCTGGCTAGGATAACAAGAGGATGGCAGCTGGAAGAAATTAATAAAAAGTCATTTTGCTCTAGTTTTTTTTTTTTTTTTTCTAACTATTTACTCTCTCTCTTGCTTTTGTATTTTAAATCTAATTTATTATCACTTTTGCCTTCCCTTTTTTGCTTGCCTCCATAGCATCTTTCCTCTTTTACTGGTTTATCTAATATTTTCTTTCCTTAATTTTCATTAGTACTGTATTTTAACTTGTTTTTCTTCACTTTGTGGCTATTCCTTTTCCACTATTTCCTTCTCTAGTGTCTCCCACCTTTACTTTCTCAGATGATCACATTTTCATGAAAGCTTTGGGTTCTTCCCAGAAGTAAACCCTGAAATAAGGATGTGAGAAAAAAACTGTTTATTTGGGAGTTGATTCTAGGGAAGCACCAGTAGGGCGATGGTGTAGTAAGAGAGAGAAAGCAGGCAGGCTGGAGCTATCAACAAACCAGTTGTCATCAACTGAGGTGCCATCCAGTGGGGGGACTTCTGGGAGACAAGGGAGTGCATCTCTCAGAGTAATTTCTCCCAAAGGGTGAGGAAGAGGCTGTATTTATTTACAAACTCGTATTCCTCATTGTTTGAGGGTTGCTCCCATAAGTGTTTACTATCTATTCCACCTCCTAACACTCCCAGCCTGACCTATCAGTGGGTGGAGCATGCTCTTGTGCACAGGGGACACAGAGGAGAGGAGGAAGGTGCATTTGTCATCTGATGGAGAGTGCATGAACTTGTTAGGGGCAGGGCACTGCTGGCATCTGCCTCTAAATTCAACCTTTTATGGTTGAATGTTTATCACTTTATAAGTCCACAGGTAACATTTTGAAAATACTTTAGGGACACATGGAAATGAGACCAATGCAAGAATAAAAGGAGCTCAGGTTTTATGTGTTTTAATGAAATATGAATACCAAAGATATGTTGATATGTGTGCTCCTACTTAAAAATATGTGCAAATGAATGTCTTCTTTATACAGGTGAATGTCTTCTTTATACAGGTGAATAGAAGTTGCATACAAAAATTTTGAACATTCTTATAATACAATTTTTGAACATACAATCTAGTTCAGTTGCTTTTCATATTTGTTTCACTTTATTCAGTCTTGGGTTGTTTTTTGTTTTTTGTTTTTTTTGGGGGGGGCGTGGATACACTTCAAAAAACACAGAATAATGTTAAATGTTTAAAGAATAAATGGTTCCAATAGTCTTTCTACTAACATTGCATTCTCCATGAAATGCTATCACAGGCCAATATTTTGTTTGTTTTTTTCTTACTAAAACCAAACATAAAATACAATCTAATTAAGTCATTTAAAATTGAGGCTTCAATGAGAGAATTGTAAAAGCTCCCTTAGAAGAGCTTTGGCTGCCTAAAAGCAGCTCTCTTTACCATAGGATGTTCAAATTTCGGGAATCTTTCCTCTCAGTGGCACAAACCACAAGTTAAATTAAAGAGTCCCACATAGAATTAAGAGGTCTTAAGTTTCATCAAAGCAAATATGAGCTAGGCTGAATGCTAGATCTGATATTTATCAGAGTTTTAGAGAAGACAAGATCATTTTATACTTACAAGATTGTTATATTCAAATGAAGAATGGCTCTCTTTATAGAACACCTACAAGCAGCATTTTAATCATTCTATGAGTGATATGTTTTCCTACAATTTGTATAGTATAATTTCCTGCAATTTGCCTAAAAGTGAGGATTTACCCCTTATATCTTAATCTCTAAATAACATCCCTAACTTGCTTTAATAGCTCTAGGAGTCCTTTTACTCTTGAAATACATCCAGTGCTGATTCTACTATGGTACCAGTAAAGATCTTGCAGACACCGGGACAGATAGCCACAAGAACACTGAGACATAGGGTACCAGTGATCAGCTGAAATCAGCTTTGTAATGACTGTTTGATGAAAAGTAGATTAGTAATACATGTCACCTCCATGACCCAGACAATTTTCTTCAAGAGATTAAAAAAAAAAAAAAAAAAAAAAAAAAGCCTAATTTTTCTGGATCTCATCTTTGGCAACTTTTGCTTCTTAGATTTATCTGGTTTTGATTTTTGGTTAAATTTCAATTAAATATTTCATTTTAGTTTAAGAATATATGCTATTTCCATTAATCGTTGGAATATTTTATGGAATATATTTGATTTTGATTTGATTATCTGGTTTTCAAAAAATTATTATTATTGACTACAGAAGGAAGGAATCCTGTCTTTCCTTTCACTCGGCTCACTTCAAGGTCTGCCTCCCGGGTTCACGCCATTCTCCTGCCTCAGCCTTCAAATATTTTGAATATAAGATTTCCTAGATTTTGAGTCTGCCGTCTTACTCTACAGTTTCTTTCAAATGCTCATTTCTCTCCGCCCATCTTGGTGATGATCTCCTCTTTAGATGCTCTAACATTTTACGATAAGGAAATGGAGCATTCAAGGAGATTATTACATTGTGCAACACTGGAGCTCCAGGATGTCTGAGCCCCAAAGCAAGCCAAATATTTATTCAATTAATCTCGATTGAAATTAAATATACTGAGAACTTCTCTATCACTATGATATACTTGTGAGCAAGAATGATAGACATACGCTCATTTAGCTTGTACTCCAGTGAAGTAAACATTGAAAAAAATCATTTTTAGTGTGATGGGTAGATTAATATTTCAAAGAGAAAGTGCAAGTGTTACAATGCAGACCTAATATGGAGAAGAATTAGAGCAAAGGTTTGGAAAGACAGCGTCCCCGCTTTGTGAGAGAAGTGGTGAAGGAACCATTATCTAGACTCAAAATAAACTATATACATTAATTTTTAGATATATTTATTGTCTAAAATAGAAATATGTTTAATGGGTTGTTCAGTTAAAATTTTTCTATACAAAGTCTCTTTGCCTTTTATAATTTCTCCACCATTATATATTTTATTATTTTGGCTTTTAATCAATAAATTGTATGCTATTCTTTATAGTATTATTTTTTCTTATGTATTTTAAGACAAGTTATTAAAAGTATAAAATGCCACAAATAGATCATTCCTGCTATTTTACCTTAAGTAAAACGCATTACATAAAATATTCCAATGATTAATGGAATTAGTATATATTCTTAAATTTAACTGAAATAAAATATTTTCTGATACAAATCAACATTTGAGTTCCTTTGAAAACTAGGATTTCAATTTGTTTAGGGTGACTAAGGCACATATAAAACTTCTTCCCTTCCAATTTCTACCTTTAAATGTTAAAGAATGTGTTTATATAATTATTTATTACCCATATGCACTTACTGAGTACCTGCTAGAAACTGTTTGATAAATTCTCTGTGTGTTGACTATACAGAAAATCATCCCCCAAAATGCTCCCAGATTATCGTATGCAGTGATGCAGCAAGATGTGATGGATATTCACATTTTAATGATTCTTGTCATGCTGTTCTAATATTTCTCTAAGCTGTTTTCTGAAGCATTATAATTTATTGTATTTTTTGTAACTTATTACATTTGCACCCTGAGGCTAACTAGTGAAGGATGCCATTTTGAAAATGGAAGAAATAAATAGAAGTTGAATTGCCAACACATTTGTTTCCAGGTCTTTTGGAAATAAAAAGTTGTGAGAGAGCTAAGGAATTATTATGAGGAAGTATCTTATTTAGCATTTCACTAATAATACCATGGAATGTGCCAAACTGGCATTAAATACACCCAATACAATCTTCCCAAGGCTATCTGCTATCTCAGATCAAGTGCATACTCTGGAAAGAAAACAGTGTTAACCACTGTTATTCTTCAAGTACTTTTCGAGTTTAAATTACTTGAGCATGAAAATTGGTAAAATACATCGGGATGGCAATGTTCAGTTATTTACTTTTATTTTCTGTAAAAAATGTACCCTGGCTTGTTAAGGAAGGCCATTTTGAAAACTCAGTGTCACCTATATGAATAAATAATTAATAATGACAACTAAAGAATAAATATGACTTACAGGTTTTATTATTGAATTGTTGGTAAATGAAATCCTGGAGACAAGAGAATTTCCCTTAAAATTCTCCAATGTTCCTAATTTCTGTAAATAGTTAAAATAGTCATATTAAATACCATAACGCCATACCAAAATAATCCATTTATATTAATACATTTCTTTCCTCAAAGAGAAGCTGGAGACAACTCTGTAGGTGCCACTAAGTGCTAGAGAACAAAAAGTAGAGCAAGTAAATCCATGGAGATCAGATCAACTCATTCTTATTAGCTTAAAATAATGCTTTTGTTTTAAAGGTAAGATAAAGAAACAAAAATCAAATAGTGATTGCTATCAATTATAGTATTTTGTCCCAGTTTATGTTCTCATATAATTAGTAACACCCTCTTTCACTTTCAACAAATTTTCCCTATCTGAAAAATATATTATAATGGTCATTGTATTAATCAAAAAGCATAGATATTTAACAAGAATTGTTACTATAATAATTTTCCATGAACCAAAAAAAGTGACACACTTTATTTTTAACAATTTTTACAAGAGAAATAATACAGGAAACATTATGGTAAATTTTAGATATAAATAAAGCTTTTTAAAACAAATTTCTGTAACAATTTTACTTAAATCTGACCCTACTGAGAAATAAAATGTTGATTCTAATAGTCAAGTAAAAGACAATAATATAAAATATTTATACATATTGAGGAGCCGTGGAAGAGATCTTAAATTAATTATATAATAATATAAATTAACATTAGTCTCTTTACAAGTTTATACTTAAACAGATTATTTCTGTTTGAATACATTTCTTTAAAATTTGGATTTAGATTAACTTGTACCTGTAAATTATTGTTTGCTTGTATGGAATTTTAGAAGTTTGTGTTTGGAATAGTATTTATAGAATATCAGATAGACCCTGAAGACTTAAGGGCTTTAGCAAAGTTACAGAAAGATCTAGACTGATGATTACACAGCCCTAACAGAATTTTGGAAAATGTTCTGATGATGCCAAGTACTACATGATGGTTTTATTTGTACTGTAAGTTGCAACCTGCTCTTTTCCAGAAGATTGATATTCCAACATCAGTCATTCTGAAAGTGTTTAATCCAGGGACAAGGAACAATGACTTGAGATAGTTTTGGAACTTCTTAAAGGAAAACAAAATCCTTATTCTTTGGCCCAGTTGAGGTTTGGTTTTTAGTTTTTAAAATGACAGGATAAATGGCACTTCATTTTTGACGATCACATTAAATAAGCTTGCCATGCCACATAGCAGGCCAGATGCTGGATAGGACAGTGAATTGTAAGGCACTCTGACAAAGGCCCTAGGCTTCTTTAGTTGTAAGATACCCTCTATTTTACTGTATCAAAAACTTTTAATGGATACTCTTTAGATTTATAGTCTCTTGTGACATCTGAAATTTGGGTGAAAGACTAACTCCATGCTCTAGACAGAATAAAAAAAGAAGATTGCTCCAACTGCTTGAAAATTTTTTTAGCCTTACGAGTCAGCAAAAGAATATGAGGAAATTCGTTCTAATAATGCATGAAAAAGTTATCTGGCATAATATAAAGATAATTTGGGGATATTTGAAAAGAGTTAATTATAGAAATAGAAAAAAGATAGCTTCATATCATGATTGGGGCAATAAAAATTTAACATAGAGATTCTGCTTCCAGACAAGATGGAGTAAAAGGAATTGTATTTGTCCTCCTGTGTAAAACAACAGCAAAAAGACTGTAAAAAAAATATAAAGCTTTCAATACATTGGACATCAGACAAGACAGAGTCATACCTGACAGAGAAAAAAAAATGAGTTGAGCTCTATATTGGTCTCAGTTTATTGTCTGCAGAATTTGAATGTCATGAACCGGGGAATGGAAACACAACTGGAGTCCAGTGATATCCCTGAGGTGCAGAAACAGAGTTGAGAGCCTGGGTAAGCCGAGATAAATAGAGTTTTCAGGACCAAGTCCCAGAGAGGAAAAAATTGCACTGAAAGAAAGCCTCAGAGATCTGCAGAGACACTTCTTTAGCTTTCAGCTGAGGACTGAGCAGCACACGCAAATGAGGAAACTACTCAAGGTCCAGGAAAGAACTACTTAAATGATGGTAGAGAAAAATTTCTGAAACTCACACATAGTCGGGATAATTCATTTGCCCACTAGCCAGAGTTAAATCCCTCAAAATTCATGGGACATTGGGTAGAGGATTGAGAATTAGCAGTGAAAATTAGCTCTGTACTGAGTGTTCCTCTGGTATTACCTTAAAAATGTTTAAAAGCAATACTGAAAAGAATCTAATTGATTTTGGCAACTTAAACTATTGAAAACAAAAATGAAAAATATTTCTAGGAATTAAAATAAATCGAGTATACAATATTGTAAAATATGCAATGTTTAGCATCCAATGAAAGTCACAAGTCATGCAAAAAAAGTTTTTAAAAAACAGACTTGTAATGATAAGAATAATACATCAATAAAAAATGAGATCAAAATAAAAACAATGTGTGAATTTGTAGACAAGGACATTAAAACAATTCTACAACAAGATTTTATATGTTCAAGAAGCTAGAGGAAAATTGAACATAAGTAGAAATATAAAAGATAAAATAAAAATCCAACCTAAATTTTGGCATAAAAACTACATCTGTGTAGTCCCAGCTACTTGGGAGGCTGAGGCAGGAGAATGGTGTGAACCCGAGAGGTGGAGCTTGCAGTGAGCTGAGACCGCACCCCTGCACTCCAGCCTGGACAACAGAGTGAGACTCCATCTCAAAAGAAAAAAAAAAAAAAACTACATCTATAATTAAAAAAAAAAAACTCACCAATGAGATTAACAGCAGATAGAGACTACAACAGATAGACTACACAAAGCTAGTGAACTCAAAGATTCATCAACAAAAACTAATCAAAATACAGAAAAAACAGGTGAAACAAATAAAGTAAACAAGACATGAGTGAGCTATAGGGCAACTTCCCACTGCCTATTATATTTGTAAAGACCATAAGGAGAAAGGGGACAAAATTTTTTTCGAAAATATAAAGAATTATTGTAAAGATGATGAAACCTATAAACTCACACATTTGAGAGGTCAACATACTCCAAATAAAAAACATGAAGAAAACTACACCAGGGCATATCATAAACAAATCATTTAAAAGTAGTAACTTTAGAAATCTTAAATGTCATCAAAGGTAAAAGACATGTTACACATAAAGAAACAAAGATAAGGAAGACAGATTTCTCATCAGAAACAGCTGGAACCAGAAGATGTTGAAGTAATATATTCAGAGTACTGAAAGAAAAGTTAAGTGTATAATTCTATATGTGGCAAAAGCACCTTCTACAAATGGAGGCAAAATAAAAACTTTCTCAAATAAACTATAGATGAAAGCATTCATCACCATTGGACCTGCACCTTAAAACTATTAGAAAAATTCCTTCAGGAATATGTAAAATGATACCAAATGAAAGTATGGATATGCAAAAAAGAAGCAGCTAGCAATGGTAACCATGTGGGTAATTCTAATTTTAAATAAAATGTTTAAATTTCTTTAAAAGATTATTAATGAAATATTCACCAAGAAAAGCCTTATTCTGGGTCATGAAACAAATCTTAATAGGTTCAAGATAACTGAAATCACACAGAATATTTTATTTGATTCTAATTGAATGCAGAAGCAGATTTAAAGGAAAATATATTACCTCACAATCAAGTAGGATTCATTACAAGAATGCAAGTCTTCTTGAACATACAATAATCAGTGTAAATTATCATATTGGAAGATTAATATGAAAAACATATGTTTATATCAATAGTTGCAGGAAAGCATTTGACACAGTTCAATAATCACTCAGCATAAGTAGGAATAAAAGGGAACTTTCTTACACCATTAAAAGATAAATACAAAACACTTTCGACTAACTTCATACCTAATGGTGAGAGACTGAACACTTGCCCTATAAGATAGAGAATAAGTTCATGATGTCCTCTCTCATCACTCCTATTCAACATCATACTGGAAATCTTAGCTAGTAAAATACATTTTACAAAGGAAAGAAAAGGCATACTAATTAGAAAGTGAAAATAAAACTGTTTTTATTTGCAAATGACATGACTGTCCTTGTAGAAACTGCCTACAAAACACTCCAAAAAAAAATATCCAGGACTAATAAATGAATTCAGGAATGCCTCAGTAGTTAAGTTGAACACACATGAGTCAATTGCTTTCCTATATAACAGCAATAAAAAATTGAAGTTAAAATATCATTTATAATTGAAATAAAGCAGGTCAAGCATGGTGGCTCACGCTTGCAATCTCAATGCTTTGGGAGGCCAAGGTAGGAGGATCATTTGATGCTAGAAGTTCAAGAACAGCCTGGGCAACATAGTGAGACATTATTTCTATGAAAAAAAAATTAGCATGGTGACTCCTGCTTGTAGTCGTAGCTACTTGAGAGGCTGAGGCAGGACGATCACTTGAGCCCAGGAGTTTGAAGCTGCAGTGAGATGTAATTGCACCATTGTACACCAGCCTGGGTGACAGAGCAAGACTCTGTCTCTAAAATATTTACTATATTTACATATATATCATATATATATATCATATGTATGGACCAGCTGACACCACCCAGACCTGTAATCTGGCTCAGCCAGTTCTGCTATCGCACCCAGGGAAAGAAGACATTAAGAAAACCTCACTTCAACCCCCTATGATTCCATCTCCAACCTGACCAATTAGCACTCCCCACTTCCCAAGCCCCTACCCACCAAATTATCTTTAAAAACTCTGTTCCTGGAATGCTCGGGAGATGGATTTGGGTAATAGCCAGCTCTGAATAAATTTACTTTTTCTCCATTGCAATTCCCCTGTCTTGATAAATTGGTTCTGTCTAGGCAGTGGGCGAGGTGAACCCATTGAGCGGTTACAGATGAATGAATGACTAAATAAACAAATGGCACCCAAATGAGAAATAAAGAGGTACAAGCATCTCAATTTTTAGATGGAATAACCTATACATAAAAATTCCAAAGAATCCACAAGAAAACTACTAGAGCTAGTAAACAAATTCAGGAAAATTTCAGAGTACAAGATCAACACAGAAAAATTAGCTGTGATTTTATATACCAAAATAAAGAAAAAAGTTTTAGGTAGTTTAATTTGCAATAGCATGTAAAAGAATAAAATATATAGGAATAAATTTAACAAAGTTGATAGAAGACTTGTACAATGAAAATATAAAACATTGCATAAATAATATTTTTAGACTAAGTGGAAAAATATACTGTCATGGTTAGGAAGAGTTAACATTGTTAAGATTTCAATACTACCCCAAGTAATCTGCAGAATTAATGCAATCCCTATCAAAATCACAACAAGCCTGTTTTTGCAGAAATGAAAAATCCATCCTCAAATTCATATGAAATTGCAATGGACCTGCTATGGTGTGAAAATGTGATAATATTAAGAGGTGGGGCCTCTTAATTCCTTGTTTGATAATCGTATTTGATAATTCCTGTTTTGATCATTTGTGTTTACATGGTATTTGGGTCTGTTAATCGCCTTTTTTCATTTGAGTTGGGATTTTCCTGATTCTTGGTATAATAAGTAATTTTGAATTGCATATGGTAGATTATAAGTATGTTATGAGACTCTCCATTTATTCTATCAGGCAGTCTACAGAACACACATCATGATTACTTTAGTAGGTTAGTAGATGGTTCAAACGGAAGTTTAATTTTTCAAACCTTTGCCATGTTATTCTAGTCTGTCCATTTGCATTCTACCCAGGCTGTAATCTGAAATCTGAGTAGTATTCTACCCTGAGTTATCAAACCTTTGCTATGCTGTTTCCAGCTTTCAGAAATGGACTGCTTAGAGTTCTGCCCAGGATTTCATACAGAGGTTAAGAAAATCACTTTATCTAACTCTGTTCTCTCCATGGCCCTTTTCCACTGTCTAGTTGGGAGGGGAGAGGGCACCACTGACTCTTATTTGGGGCTAGAATGGTGAGTCTGGCTCTGCCTGTAGTCTCCAAACTTGCAGTTCCCAGTGGGGAAGGAAAGTGGTGGCACTATGATGCTGCAGGGGTGGGATAGGGCCGGGTTCTGCTTTTAGTTTCCAGTGGTTTAGTGCCTGATGGGACGGGGTAGGGCCATGACTTTTAGACTGCTCACCTGGAATAAAGCAGGTATAGTTAGGATGTTTCTGTCCGGCTTAGACGCCCTTTTCACCATCCTTTGGCTAGAGAGAGCAGGCTTCTTGCGAGACTTTTTATCTGTGCCTATTTTTGTTTCCTGATGGCAGGCCTCTCCAGCAACCAGGCTGGAATTGGAGTGAGGGGGGACCTTCAGATAACTCACTACTAGGTCGTTCCTCAAGTTCTGCAGGCCCTAGCTGATTTGCCTCCTCCCCATAGTGCCCATCTTTCAGCCTTATCTCAGGAACTAAATTGTCAAAATAAAAATAATTTTCTTTCTTCGGTAATTACAAAAATATGTTGATAAAGACCATTAACAAATTGTTAACATTTAATGTCTATCTCTGAAATTTGAGAATGTAGATAATTCTTCCCATATTATATATTTTATATATATCTTTATTCTGACCATGTAACGTATTTATATTTGGGAAAAAGAAATAGTAAAAATAAATGCAAATTTAAAATAGAAAATAAGCAGCCTTCTATGTGAGATAAAGGCTGGATAGTTCCAAGACAATTATTTTTTTTTTTGAGTCAGAGTCTCGCTCTGTTGCCAGGCTGGAGTGCTGTGGCACGATCTCGGCTCACTGTAACCTCCAACTCCTTGGTTCAGGCGATTCTCCTGCCTCAGCCTCCTGAGTAGCTGGGATGACAGGCATGCGCCACCACGCCCAGCTAATTTTTGTATTTTTAGTAGAGGTGGAGTTTCACTATGTTGGCCATGATGGTCTTGATCTCCTGACTGTGTGATCCACCCACCTCGGCCTCCCAAAGTGCTGGGATTACAGGCGTGAGCCACCGCGCCTGGCTGAAGACAATTATTTATGCAGGTATTTTTTATTTCTTTTCAGGCCAACAGTGGGACACAACTTAGTTTCAATTTCTGATTTCTTAAGAATATATAAATTTAGGCCGGGCGCGGTGGCTCAAGCCTGTAATCCCAGCACTTTGGGAGGCCGAGGCGGGTGGATCATGAGGTCAGGAGATCGAGACCATCCTGGCTAACACGGTGAAACCCCATCTCTACTAAAAATACAAAAAACTAGCCGGGCGTGGTGGCGGGCGCCTGTAGTCCCAGCTACTTGAGAGGCTGAGGCGGGAGAATGGTGTGAACCCGGGAGGCGGAGTTTGCAGTGAGCCGAGATCATGCCACTGCACTCCAGCCTGGGAGACACAGCGAGACTCCATCTCAAAAAAAAAAAAAAAAAAAAGAATATATAAATTTTATTATACTTTTAGTATTTAATTATTAAGCCTTTATTTGCTAAAGATATAGGGTTTTGCCCTTAGTAATTAATACAGCCAATTCAGAGATTTGACTCTAAGATAAACATTAACAACCGAAATGGAATAGTCAGTCAATATGAGTGTGTACATATAGATTTGATAGGTGTCTGTGTTCTAACTCAGTTCAACAAACATTTATTGAATTTGCTTTATTGAATTTTAATGTAAATGTACAAAACAAATATTTATAACATATGCAAATAGCAATGAAACACATTTCTGTCAAAAATTATGCAAGTGATCATTGTAAAAAAAAATAGCTGAAAGTAAATTGATCAGAAAACAAAGGGTGAAATTTTCATTTCTAGAGACTTTCATTACATGGCACAAGTATACATATGTAACAAACCTGCACATTATGCACATGTACCCTAGAACTTAAAGTATAATAATAATAATAAATAATAAATAAATAAAATTTTAAAAAGTTGCTTTTAGTCAAAGATTTTCAATATCAAAAAATGTTGAAAGTGCATGTCTTAATATTAAACAGCACTAATTAGTAATAATGTATGTAGTGCTTTCCATTAATGAAGCCATCTTTACCATTTAAATATAGAGGCTCATCAGGATTTCCAAATGTCCATCAAAGGAAAGAAATTTGGATTATTACCATGAGCTCCTTACTAAAATAATTTGTCTTAAAGTCGCAATTATAATATTCAGAGTTCACTTTACCCGGCGTCCTTATCTTCTCCTGGTGTTAACAGGAATATTTTTGGTTTGCCTGACTTTATTTCTCGTTACAACCATTGATCAGTTTTATGGTTTCTATCTGAGAAGCAATATAAAAATATCATTTACAATGTGTTGTTTCTCTTCTGTATAATTCAGAATCAACAAAATGCTAATGGTATTAGCATTTGTGGTATTTACCATTAATAAGGATTTATGCATATTTCAAACTTATTGACACCATCAGATCCATCACTCTTGAGTCTGCTGTGTTAGAACTAATGTGTTTTGCATGAGCTTTGGAACTCTACAGAACATTACTAGGTGCTTTATAGTTGTATGTCTTACATTTAAGTCTTCAATCCATCTTAATTTTTGTACATGGTGAATGGCAGGGTTCCAGTTTCAATCTTCTGCACATGGCTAGCCAGTTATCCCAGCACCATTTATTGCTTCAGGAGTACTTTCCCCATTGCTTGTTACTGTTGACTTCATTATTTGTGCAGCTTTATTTCTGGGTTCTCTATCCTGTTCCATTGGTCTATGAGTCTTTCTTTTTCTCCCTCCCTCTCAGCATGCCAATTTCTTTTCTAAAGAAGCACCTCTTATAGCCCTCTACCAGCCCTGCTTACTTACAGAAATGGTCACAAGAGTCAGATAGGATCAACATAAGATCATTCCCAGTTTTATATACAAAGGTTTGGAGAAACAGGAAACTTTCCTCTAGGATTGATGAGACCTGAGAAGGCGAGACAGGGACCCATTAGCAACCATCTTTCTTGCTATATGGTAATTTTTTGGCATTAAAAAAAGAAAAAAAAAGTTAGATGTAACAAGAAGAGGTTTGAGATAGAGGAAAAAGTGATTTTATATAGTTTTGAGTTTTCACAAGATCTGCTGGAGCCAGTTTTGCTCTGGATTTTCTGGTTATTTGGACTAGCACATTCTCTTTATATTTAAGCAAGTTTGATTGGATTCCAGACATGTATTCCTTTGGGATGTTAGGAGGTCAAACTTATCATAAGGTCTGACTCAAAACCAAGGCCCACAAGTGAATGAAATTTCTAGCATGTAATCCCCTGAAATCAAACAAATTATTTTATTTTTTAGTGAATAACAAGCAGGGTTCCTGATTTTCAAACTGAAACACAATCCCCAGGTCATACTTTTGCCTGAAGGTGTGGGTTAATAGAGCAGTGCACACTCCAGAAAAAAATTCCCTCCCATATTCAAGGACAAAAACCTTTTCTTCAGAAGAAGAAACTTCAGTCAACCCTACCTACCCCTGGATTCCACATGTGTGGATTCAACTAACCATAGTTCAAAAATATTTGAAAAAGTAAAACAGTGCTTATAAGAAAATACAGTATAACAACTGTTACATGGCATGTACATTGTATTAGATATTATAAGTAGTATAAAGATGATTTAAAGCATATCAGAAGAAGTGAATATGTTATATGCAAATACTATACCATTTTATATAAGGGATTTGAGCATACGTAGATTTTGGTATCCTCAGGTTACCAAACTGGCTAGGAAATCTATGCCATGACAAGAGAAAATTCTTATTATCCCCACCCCACAATGTGCTTTTTCTCCTTTCTTTTACCTAGTGGTAGGAGCTTAACTTCTGATTTCCTCCTTTCTCTTTACCACTGTATATTATTCATGCAGGCATGGTTACATTTTTCACCATAGTCCAGGTTTATGATCATGAATAGCCACATTCAGGCCAAAGCACATTTCCCAAAAATAGTGACTTATGGTCTGCATGGAAGAACAGACATGATTCTGATTATTTCCTTCTAAGAAGGAAGAATATGTTCAGTATTATTTGGAATAGTTGCATTATGATAGGCAGAAATATCTATATTAAAAGGAAAAAACCTTTTATATATAGAGAGGAAAAAATGGTACGTGTGATTTGGGCAACCAAGGTAGGAAATGGATTTTCTATGAGAAAGTGTTCCACTGTCATTTCACTTGGTCCTTGCAACTTAAATCATGGAATGACAGATAGTTAAGGATTATCAATATTCTAATTGGCTTAAGATCAAGCCTGTCATCTTGTAACAAAACTTCAGCTACTAAAAAGTTTACAAAAAAAAAAAAAAATGGTGATATAGTTTGGATATATGTCCTCTGTAAATCTCATGCTGAAGCATAATCCCCAGTGTTGGAGGTGGGACCTAGTGGGCAGTGTTTTGGATCCCATATGGTCTGGCACTGTCTTTACCCCAGTGAGTGAGTTCTCAGGATATCTGGCTAAGAATGTGTGGCATCTTGCTCCCACTCTTGCCATGTGATATACCACCTTCCCCCTTGCTTTCTGCCACAATTGTTAGCTTTCTGAAGCCTTGTCAGAAGCTGAGAAGATGCCTGGCACCATGCTTCCTGTATATCCTACAAAATCACAAGCCATTAAACCTCATTTCTTCATAAATTATCCAGTCTCAGGTATTTCTTTATGGCAATGCAAGAACAGCCTAGTACACATGTATTGCCTAAGTCTTCAAATATTAATGTATACTTAGTACAACGCCTCACAACTAGAAATCTCTTGGTAAATATTTATTGAGTAACTGGCCAATCATCTCGTGAGTGGAGTTTAGGTGTATTTTAATAAATGTTAGCATCATGATTATTCATTCATTTATTTAACATGCATAGAGTCTTATTCAACTCTTTAGGTTTCAGAGATAAAGAGAGAAATAACATACTTTGTCTTTAAGATCTGGCAAGTCTAAGAATAAGGTTTATAAATGCATTTTGCAATATACAGCATTAAGTAGATTAATACAGATATGAACAGAGTGTGATAAGAGCATAACATTTTAGAAAGAACAATTGTTTTAGTTTCCTCTGGCTGTTGTAACAAAATATCAAAACTTTAGAGGCTTAAAATAATATAAATATATTCTTTTACAGTGCTAAAACATCAGAATCTGAAATCAAGGTGTTAGCAGGGATGCATTCCTCAGGGAAGAATTCATTTCCCTGTTTTCTCCATCTTTTAGACCCACCTGCATTCCTCAACTCATGGTCTCTTCCTTATACTACTCTCACTTTTTGTTTCTATTGTCACATCTTCTTTTATTGTTGCATTCGGCTCATGCAGCTAACCTAGGATAATCTCACCATCTCCAGATCCTTAACTTAATCACTTCTGCAAAGTCTGTTTTACCATGGAAGATAACATATTCACAGGATCTAGGGTACAGGACATGGCCATTCTTGGAGTGCCACTATTCAGCCCACCACAGCACTTAACTGAATTTTATTCTAGGTTCAGCTAATAATGAGCTATGTGACCTGGAGTATGACATGTTATGTTACTGGGCCTCAATTTCCTGAACTGTAAAAGTAAGAGGCAGGTGAACATGATCCCTAAATTATTTCATCTCTATCTTTTTATGTTTCACAAGCATAGCATCAAGGACCACAGCATATGATGTTGAAGGTCTGACTCCTGAAATACAAAAGCATAGTCCTACAAGAAATCATTCTTGTCAATTAGGGTTCCTTCAGCTTGGAAGCACTTGTTAGTGTTCTATACCATATCAATATACATTTCTCTTGCATATATCTATACAGTTCTTCCCTTAAAAAGAAAGCAAAAAAAAATATGACTTATTTTCTCTCTATGTCTTCCCTTGATGATGGCTCTTGTCTTTCTGGAAACATCTAGAAAGTTCTGAGGAATATTTGAAATGGTTTCCATCACCTTGTCTGTAGCTAAGATAGTAAGTGGGTTAGAGTTGTTGCTCTAATTTACATGTATGATCCATCTTTACTTTTTGTGGTCCTTTCCTTCACTCCAGAGTAAGTTATCTAAGAATAATTAATTAGCATAAATTCAAGTTTTCCCGACTTTTTTCTCTTATTTTATTAGATATGCCTTTAGAAATATGATGAACAAAAAATAGTGTGTAATAATCTTGTTTGAGTACCAAATAGTGGTAGATAGCTCTGTATTTCTTAGAACCCATGTCAGCAATGCATATGACATTTCTTTCTAGATCTTTCCAGAAAACAATTTGAAATTAAAATATTTCATATCCTCATTTTATTGGTGAACATATATTTGTGTCATTGTTAGAGTTTTTTCACTAACTGTGTAGAAGTTTAATGTTTCAGAGAGAAGATAAAATAATTATTTTAAAAAGCCTGGACCCTCCAAGAAACTTTAGGTATTGTGTAATTTAACAAGGTGTTACTGACACTGACACATCAGTTAATAGGACAGGGACTCCAAAACTCATCCTTGTAGCTCTGTATGTGGTCTCTATACTTTTTCAGGAGCTAATCTTGATTAGGTATAGGAGAATCTGCTCCTTCCTCTTAGAAGTTTCAGACAAGGTTTTTCAGTCAGGGTAGGTTTTTTATATCGAACTCCCTGCACACATGTGTTAAGCCTTCTCCTATCACGCCCTATGTCAATCCTACATTAATATACATTTTACTCCAGTATTAAAATACCTGCTTAAAGAGTGATACCTTCAGTAGACAGGGGCAGGTATCACTTAAAATTCTGGTTCTCACACCTGCAGGTGGGTAACCTTGATCAAAACACATGACCTTGCTGGACATCAGTTTTCTCACCCATAAAATGAGATTAGAATAATGAGCTTTGAAGGGACTCCTGGTTCTGAAATTCAAGGACTCAATTTCCTACCCTTTTCAGTTACCTACTTTGCCAGCTTAATTGCCTGTCTAGTTATAGAATTCTCTGAATTTATCACCCTTTTCAGTTTCATTCAGAAGACTACATCATCATTTTTGAATAGCATACTGCTTCCACTACTTCATTTCAAAGGTGAAAGAAAGTGGTTACATCCTTGAAATTTAAGAAGCAAATACCGGATTGTAGATCTTAATCTGAAACTCTATTTTTTTAAACACACAGAGAAGATACCTGATACAGTAATTAAAATACCAGTAATCAGTTCCTTTTATCCAGGGGTATAAGCAGTTAAGTGGAGAAAAAATGAGTTTCTTCTCTTTTATTTTCATACGAAGAGGCATGTTTCAGTAATCTTACATAGAACTATCATCATGGGTCCTGTGTTTTAATTGCCACTGCATTTCTAGGACTTACCACTAAGTATCTAGATCAAATAGGCAATCAGTGAACATTGAATAAAATAGATGTCAATAGATTTGCAAGGTAAAGAGCTAGGAAAAACCAGGATATTTTGTTACAAAATTATCTAACTCTTATGAGTGCTAGATACATAAATTTAAAACTATAGAAGTCTTAAACGTATTCTACTCTAAATTCCTCCCTTTGCGTAAGAGGGAGCTGAAGTAGAGGTAAACAGACTGCTGTCACAAAGACACACGTTTAATAGAAGCACTTGAAGTAAAATCCAGGTCTCCTGCTACACACTTGTGTCTTTTGTCTGGATTTATTATTTCAATGTCTTGCTTTTCTCAGAAATTAAATGGCGTGGTATTTACACAGAAAACCTCAGCATTGTGGTTTAAGTCTCTTGTGCTCTTTTCTCTTCTTTTTTGCTCCCTCTTATCTGCCTTCTCTCTTTCTTATCTAGGTAGTCTCACTCTCCTTATCAGAGGACTGGGGCACTGTTTCTTGACATGTAATTTACATCTAATGAAAGCCTGGAGTTACTCTGTATCAAACCTTCCTCTTCATCTTATAGATAAGAGCTACCAATCAGGATAAGGCTTTAGTTCTTACCTTGTACTATTAAAGTTTACATCTGATTACTAACTTCAAATATTTTATTACATTTGCATATTTGCTGTTACAGATAAAATGCAATGGTGAGGCATTTCTGAGCATTACAATTGATAAGTCTGTTTTGAGACCTGAATTAAAAATCTTTTGCTTCTCTCCCAGATTAAAATTATTTAAGAAACTATTTTCACTGAATTTTGCTTTTTCTATTGGTAAAATATTAAGAAATTAAATGTTATCTTTTAATCAAATTACTTTCCTGTTAATGGGAGATTTTTTTCTACTGCAATTTCATGACAATGATTTTACAGTAACTCCAGAAGTAAACAGTATGTAACACAAGCACCATGCAATTGTATAGAATATAAACATAATAATTAAATTATTCACAAATTATATGTGAATTTAATATTCAGTAAGTTATCCTTTTTCACTCTGCTTTGATTATAAAGTTGTATTTTTCATTAAAAAATAATTGTTCTGTTCATTTATTGTGAGGATATATTTTATTTTTTTATTATTATTATTATTTTATTTTATTTTACTTTTTTTTTTTTTTGAGACGGAGTCTGGCTCTGTCACCCAGGCTGGAGTGCAGTGGCGCGATCTCGGCTCACTGCAAGCTCCGCCTCTCGGGTTCCCGCCATTCTCCTGCCTCAGCCTCCCGAGTAGCTGGGACTACAGGCGCCCGCCACCTCGCCCGGCTAGTTTTTTGTATTTTTTAGTAGAGACGGGGTTTCACCGTGTTAGCCAGGATGGTCTCGATCTCCTGACCTCGTGATCCGCCCGTCTCGGCCTCCCAAAGTGCTGGGATTACAGGCTTGAGCCACCGCGCCCGGCCGAGGATATATTTTAAAGGTGAATTATTGAAACCCAAAGGTGAATTTTGCCTGTCTTACCTAACACTTGGGTACAGGGCATGCTTCCTAGACATGCAACTCTGCAGTCACACAAAGCCCTGCCCATAGAAGGGCCCCAGTGATTGCTTAGTTTAATGCTCTGCCTCCATCTTGAAATTCTTAATTTTGAACAGAGTTAATTTTTGAACAGGGAGTCCCTCATTTTTGTTTTGCACTGGGCTTCAAATGAAGCCCTGCTTGCCAATTCTGCTTGGCAGTAACTTATATAAAAGAGATCCCATGGAATACCAGTATATAAAAGAAGGTAGCAGTTGCATTTGAGTCTTGGTTAATGTTCTGCAAAGCTACCCATGGTTCCTGTATTAGTTCATTCTTGCATTGCTATAAAGAAATACCTGAGACTGGGTTAAGAAAAGAGGTTGAATTGGCTCACTGTTCCACAGGCTGTACAGGAAGCATGATTCTGCCATCTGCTTGACTTCCAGGGAGGCGCCAGGAAACTTACAATCATGGTGGAAGGTGAAGGAGAAGCAGGCAGGTCTTATATGGCAGGAGCAGGAGCAAGAGAGATTGTCTTTTAAACAATCAGATCTCTCAATAACTCACTCACTATCAACAGAACAGGAACAGCACCAAAGGGATAGTGCTAAACCATTCATGAAGGCCCACCCCAATGATCCAGTCAACTGCCACCAGGCCCTATATCCAACACTTCCTTATTTATATATATATATTTCAAGTAGGCACCTGTGGGTCTTCCTAGAGGTGCCCTCCCAGCTCACAGAATCCTTTAACTTTCCTACAACTATTTACAATGGCAAATTGTGCTCCGCCTAATAGCCCTGAATGGTTGGTCTAGAATTGGACCCAGGATTTAAGGTAGGTAAATCAGAGTCCTGTTCCCTGGAATTTGTAATTGAGGAAGAGAAAAACAGAATTAGTGAGACTGGGAGGGGATGGAGAGCGGTAGAGAGAAATCAATAAAGAGAGAAGGAGTGAGACTTTCTTCAGGTGAATACATAAGCTTAGTACCCATGGCACACACCTCTTACACCTACCCCATGTATTAGAGAAAAGCAGTAGCTGCACTAAAGAAAAAACAGAAAGATACAGACAAGCAGAGAGGAATTGAAATAACAGTAGATGAAAAAGTCCAGACAGGCTTCCAGTTCCTGATTTCAATGCCTTCCTGAGGCAGATACCATTCTAATCCTTATACCTACTTCTTTATTTCAAGAAGCTGTAATTTATAAGACAAATTCACTTTCCAGAAAGAAAAAGAATGGTAGAAAAGTATGTCGTTTTTATAACATATGCAATATCAGAAAAGTTAAAATGTCATTGTGAATTGGGAGAAATATGTGAATATCTTTGATGCTTTAATTTCATTGCAGTGATATCGGTTACTTGAAATAAAAGGACTTCTGAAATATATCATTTAATTCCTTATTTTATTCTGAAATATCAACAGATTCATCCTCTTTTAGGATATAAAATCAGAGGTAGAGCCAGGCTAAGCATAATACCTAAACTAATATACCAATTGCATTTATAGCAATAAATATCTTCAAAAATATGACCAGGCTGTTATTTGTTAGCTTTTCTTAGCTATCATATATATCCCTTTTTTTGGTGTCATCTATCATTGTGATTGTGTTACATCTGTAATAAGAGGCAGAATGCAGTGACTGAGACCATGAATTATGGGACCATGTTATCTAGGTTTGCATTTGGAGCCATTACCTGTAATGAGACCCTGAGTAATATATTTACCTTCTCTGTGCTCCAGTTTCCTCATTTGTTAAATGACAGTAATGATACCTAATGATAAGATATATAGGAATATGCTAGTATTTGTAAATGTCCTTATAAAATCTTGGTACATAGGAATGTTATATGTTAATTCTTTTAAAGGCGCTTCTATAATAAATCAGGCAAACAATAAAAGAAACATGTTTTAGTACACATAAAAACTTCACATATAATAAAGAGAATCTTCAAAATCTAAGAGTTTGAGTTATGAGATATTCTATACATTTTAAAGGCAAATAGATTATCTGTGGGGAAAATATAATGATAAAGCCTCTGCTTACCATAAATCACAGTGAATTAAAGAGTTAAATGCAAAGGATGAAGCCTAGAAGAATACGTAAGCAAATATGTAACAGATTTCTGGAGGGAAATACACTGCTTATGCCAAAAAAAGCAAAGGAATTAACAATGAAAGAAAATATTTTTATTGAACATAGATCTTTACAATTTTGAAATAGCAGAAATCTTAAAACTGAAATTCAAATATGATACCAAGAAAGTCGTTCTTACAATTAGAAGAGTTAATAAATTAATATCCACAGTGGTAACAGAATCTTGCAAATCAAAATAAGAAATCACATGCAAAAAAATTTGAAAAGAGCTTAAATATTTAAAAATCATTGATTACATGTTACACAAACATAACTCAATCTAGGTGGGCAAAAACAAAAAACCATTGTATATTAGCTTTTGTTATTGGAAATATCTATGTGGTACAACTTGATTAAAGCAGAGTTAAATCCAAGGGTACTACCCAGTTTATGAACATGTTTTCTTTTTTCTATATTCTAGTCCTATATGCTTCTGCCTGCCTTCATTTGCAGACATGCTTCTTCAACATGGCATTATGATGTCAGCAAAATCGTCACAGGCTGACCCAAGCCTCTATTGTTTTTAGAACTTTTAGTAACAGAAGTGGGAGATAATTCTTTTTTCAGGATCCATACATCTATTATTATACAAAACTTCTGATTGCAGCTACTTAGAACATATGGTTATTTGGTGGGGCTGCATGAGGGTTGGGAATGGGGGCGGGCAGGGTTGACTGGGACTAAGCCACATATTTCTATGGATTCAGGGAGGAGATATTTCCCAAAGAAGAGTGTGCAAAACAGAAGAAAACTGTCTATTTAAGTATAAAACAGGCAACTCACCAATGAACTATAAATGGCTAATAAATATGGAAAAATTCAGATGTATTATAGAAAAAAAATCTACTTTAGGACAACATGAATGTATTATGTTTAGTTTTCACACTGGAAAAAGGCTTGGTACAGTATTTCCAGAGGCACTGCTAGAAGTATATAGAAGACTGTGGAATACAGATTTTCAAAATCTTATAAGTATAAAAAATGTTCATAATTTCTGACCCATGTCTAAGAATCTCTTCTAAGAACATAATCAGAGAGTAAAAGCATATTTTATGTAGAGGAGTATTATATTTTATCTATAATAAGATAAAACTAAAAATCAATTAAAATGTTAATAGGAAAAAAAGGATAAAATGAACCTTTTGTTGTTGTTTTTGTTTGTTTGTTTGTTTTTTGAGACGGAGTCTCGCTCTGTCGCCCAGGCTGGAGTGCAGTGGCGTGATCTTGGCTCACTGCTAGCTCCGCCTCCCGGGTTCACGCCATTCTCCGGCCTCAGCCTCCCGAGTAGCTGGGACTACAGGCACCCGCCACCACGCCCGGCTAATTTTTTGTATTTTTAGTAGAGACGGGGTTTCACCGGGTTAGCCAGGATGGTCTCCATCTCCTGACCTCCTGATCCGTCCGCCTCGGCCTCCCAAAGTGCTGGGATTACAGGCGTGAGCCACCGCGCCCGGCCGAACCTTGTTTTATATATATACAAATTGATATTACGCAGCTATTCAAATATTTAGTTGAGGAATTTTTAATAATTCAAGGTTGTATAAGTAAAACGCAAAGTTAAATGTTAAGTTTTCTGTGGATTATTCTATTATTGTTTTCATTCTTTTTTTCCGTTTCGATCTTCCAAGTTTATTTCTAATAAAAAAACAAATTTTTGTCTTCTTTAATTTTGTAAACTTCACTTGCTATCAGTAGAAACTCTTCGTGCTCAGAAAGCTCTGTTTGAAAGTAAAGCACGTTTCATAACATATTATATAATCAATGTATGGCAGTGAGTTCTGCCCGTTTAGAGTTAAGGTGACTATATTAACATTTCAAAAACTTTTTCAGAAGTGATATACCTGATAACTATAGTTTCCATAAAATGCAAAGTGTAAAAAGCAACAAACGTAGACAGCTTAATTCTGCATTTAATGCAGCACTGATGCGAGAACTTAGAAAAATATGTAGGAAAACAATATATTTCCAAATGTTATTTTTTAAGAATTACATGATTTTTCATTTTCATCAGTATTTTCCTTGGGCAGTGTAATGCTGCTATGTGCAAACTTTCCATAAAAGTATATAACAGGTAATTTACTAATGCAATACATAATACAGCTAATGAATATCAGGAATAGCATTAAAATTTACATGAAAGCAACAGCAATATGTCATTGATTAATTTTTGTATTGTAAGGATGTTATCCTAGCAGTGGGTTTTACCAGGCTGTAATATTTTCCTCAGTGCTAGTCACACAACTTTTTCTCCAGTGGCAGGCAGGAGATATACATCAGTAAAAATTAAACTGTTGGGTCCATAGTCCTCTGAGCTCAGAGGGGCTAATGCTTTTGAATAGTCATTAAAAATCTTAACAGGTTTCACCTGATAATATTTGTATACCTAAAACAGGTAAAGTAGCACAACTGGGTTTAAAAGAAACACAGGCATTTCTATTCCAATGGCAGATCATCTTCCTCAAAAAGACAAAAATCATAAACAGTGACAAAAATGTGAAAGAGCCAGAGAAGGAGGGGAATGGTTACATTAGGAAGGGAAACAATAAAAGCATTTCCAGATCACTGAGCAGGCACTGTACAGCTACGTAAGGGACTGAAAGCAACTGAATCTCCAGTGTCAGCCATGGTAAAGAGTTTGCCAACCCGCCTGTGCCAGCATGCATGCATACATTTCATGTATCGATACGGAGTCAATGCCCAACTAATTCTAAACAACTATATCATTTAGAAAAAAAGCAATATAGTGAAACAATGCACCATTTTGGAACTTCAGGTTGAATTGTGCGCCAGCAGATAGTTTCTTTCCAAAGCAATTACTTCAGCGTTGGGGGTGCATAACTTGAGCATAGTTAATATACTGTACTTGTTCTCATGCTTTTGCATCACAGGATAACTTATGGGTGAATCCCAGGAGCTTTGTACAATCTCTGTTCATTTTTAGCAAGTAAATGTCCTGTTGATATTTACTGGGCTATTTCCTTTTTGCCTGCCAAATGATTTCATGTGGAATAATCTCCTATGCAACTGTTCAAATAAATAATCTATAGATGCATCAAGAACTTCCCTGTAGGAAACTGGAGATAGGGCAATCACTTATCCCAATCTTTTTGCTCTCCTTCGATGAATTTCCTCAGCATCTGTTTTAACGGCTGATTACATCTCTCAGTGAGGCTGTCTGTGTCTGACTGATAAAGGGGTAGTTAGCAAAGAGAAAATCCTCACAGTCTCCATGATTCTTCATTAAAAAATATCCTCCCTCTTTTTGTATGTGGTTGCAACAGAAGGGTCAGAAACTTCTATAGGATCAGAAAGCAAAATTATTTTACAAGTCATTATAGTCTTCTCTAAGTAAAGAATGTTCTCCTCTGCCCTACCAAGAGATGACTTTTCATTCAGTAGGGAATACTTATTTGGGTGTCACTTAAAATGTCACTTGTTATGCTTTCATGTAAATGACTATTTTAGAGCTCACATGTATTTGTAGATGATATTGCTAAAGATTTTGATACAGGATATTAGGAGGCTTGTTTTTAGGAAGAGTTTGAGGTTGTTGCGACCCTAAGCTTTTCAGAGTGCATCATCCTGGAGGGAGCAAAATCCTCCCAGAGTTCTTGTCCTCAGGATACTAAAATTGTGTCTCAGTGGCATTATTACTACCTGCAATTTCTTAGACAGAACCTAGACAGACTGTGGAGAACTACCAAGTTCTCTGTACTCCATCCTGATGGTGCTTGCAAAGAAAAAATAAGAAGCTTTTTGTAGCCTTCCAAGACATTTAAAATCCTACCAACAGCGTTTTTCCCAACTGGTATCCTGAAGAAGCACTGTCAGCCAGGAACACTTAGTGTCCACAGTGTTGCTCAGGCTGAATAGTCTGGTTTTGCAGTTCCGCATCCCCTGGATCTGTTCATGGCCAAAGGAGTTTTTCCTGCCAAAGTATAAATGAGGCTGTATCTTCTCTCCTTGGACTCCAGGCCTTTTCCCATCAGTTATGGTCTCCTGACAACACAGTTTATTTTTTGAAGTTTAAATCTTGATTTACAAATCTAATTAGGCTTTCCTTGTCTCAAAATGTTGGTTTGAGTCTCCACTACCAGAGTGTAATTTCCAAGTTCTAATTCCCCATGTGTTCTATTTGCTAGTGATTGTGAATGCAAAGAAAATAGGAAATACGGCGGAAGTCTTGAAAATTTCAAAAGTAAATGCTGGTGTCTATCCTATTGAGGAATATCATCAATTGAGAAAAATAATATTTTAAAAATATTTTATGTCAAATATTAGATAGAACTTCTGTTCCTAAGACAAGTAAATACTGAAGTAAGGATTCATATCCACAGACATCATTAAAAACCACTGAAGTAGGAAATGAATGGAGTTGTGTTTGGATTTGACTGTCTGCTTTCTTGTATGCTCTATCTAAGTCAGTGGTCACAACCTCAAATGTCTATAGATAAGAAGAAGTTAATGTAAATAAATGAACCCTTCTGCACAGTGCATTGTGTGTAGGGGTAGCCTCTAATAATATCCATCAATTATAGTCATGGTGAAACACTTTGGGGCATGGGAGTAAGTGTAAGGGATGCCAAATATTCTGATATTTCAGAAAAAAAAGAAGTACCTACAATTTTTCATGTGAAATATCCTGAGTTTTAAATGGTTAGCAAAGCATTAACTAAAAATATAGTCATATCAACAAAGAAAACATATCTGTAAACTAAATCTAGTCCTTTGGGCATTGATTTGTAATTCTTGTAAATTACTACAATTTTTGTTTCTAAAGCCTTACCTTTTGTTAACATCCTCTTCACAAATTATTTTTCGTATATTCACTATGATCCCGAGAATATGACTACTTCTTACCATTATCATAGCTACCACCCCATTCTAACCACTCTATCTCACACGGCTACAGCCAATGCTTCTTATCTGGTCTTGAGTCAGTTTCCACTCTTGCTCTCCCTAATCCATTCTCCATATAGCAAACAGTGTAATCTTTTCCAAAATGCAAACTACATATTTTCACTCCTTTGCTCAAAGCTTTCTAGTGGCCAACCGTATATTTAGAATAAAATCTAAACAACGTAACACAATGAGTACCACTCCAATAAACCAACTCAAGTCTCTTTTTAGAATTTCACCTCCTGCTATCTACTCCTTAACCTATTGGCCTTCCCGCTGGTCCTTGGATATGCCTTGCTCATTCTGCTTTTACACTTTTGCTTTGCCTATACTCTCTTCATGGACTGCATATCTTTTGGCATGGCTTACTTCCTCATTTTATTCAAGTCTCTACCTTCTTAGTGAGATCTGCCCTGATCTCTTTGTCCAAAATAACCTGATCTTCCCATTTTTCTTCTTCTTCCTAATTTTTTCTTCTTGCTTTTTCTTATCGCTCTCTGACATTATTTTACATGCATCTATTTACTTTTGGTCTCCCTCAACAGATAGAAAACACTGAGAAGAAAAGAATGTTATCTATTTATCACCCTATCAATATTATCTAGAAGATTTTCTGTTACTTAGCAAGTGTTTATTGCTATTTGTTGCAAAAAGTAAATGAATGAACGAGTATATCACCACTATTACCAAAGCCCAGAAACACTACCTTAATTCAAGTCTTCACTGTTTATGATGTCTACCTTTCACTGGTCTTCCACTCTAGTCATCCTACACATACTTTCTGACTAAACTTCCTGAAGCACCAGCCAGCCGCGTCAGCTCTATATTCAGAATAGTCAATGCTAATTCTTCATTGCTCTTTTAGGAGTGCCTCCTCTGTACGCCTGTGCACATATTGGATATAAGTCTGTTATAGAACTTGTAAGTCTGTTGTAGAACTGTTTCGAATTGCCAAATTCTTTGTTTATCTCCTTCACCAGAAAATAAATGTCTAAAAGTGTCTTATCTAATGAATGCAATGACTTTCATTCATGTAGCCCTTCAAAAAATTTTAAAGTGCTTGCATTTTATGTAGATGTAGTTAATATCCTTTTTCATAAGAGAAAACTGAGACTCAGAGGAACTAAATGACTTCTTAAAAATCATACGACTTGAATGAAGCATTTTTTAAACAAGTTCTTCAAATTTGGAGCAAGATGATTTTGCCCTTCCTGGTACAACAAAACTCCACTGCAAACAAGGAAAGTTCAGACTCTTATGTTTAATAGTCAAGGATTTTAACACTTTGAATTGAAGCCACCTTCCCAAATTTGTTACTACTATTTCCCTTTAAACACTCCAACATTCAGTAACTTAATTTTGGAAAAATTATTACCTGTACAGAGATCTCTCTCCTTCTGAGTCTTTTTCCCTATATTTTCTCTTTAATTTTAATGATTCTCCTCCCTTTTATCTATGTCTTACTTCTACCATTTTTATTTAGAGCTTGGCTAAAACACTATCACCCTGAAGATAACTTTTTTCATATTGTAACAAATATTCAGTTTGACATACCATAATACTTTAGACATTTCTCATGGAAATATTACATTTCAAAATTGTATGTTATTGAAATAAGCACTACCTAGGTTCTATGTATATAAAATACATTGATTGTAACTGGACAATAAATTCATTTAGGTGGAGTTGTGTTCAGTTAATCTTTAACATTTCCATAGAACATATGTCTGAGTATTAGTTAAGATTAAACGTAACTGCATATAGGAGAAAACCAAAATAAATGGTTCACGCCCAAAGATAAATATTAAAGGGTAGAAAGGTGACTCCACAGTGCTCACGAATTCAGGTTCCTTTTGTTGCTGTTGAATAATTTGTACCATAAGGCTTTCATTTACAGGATGGCTCCTAACTATAGCATTTGTGCTACAGAAAGAAAACAGGGGAGGCATGTACCGCATCCACAAGATGGGTATCTGTAACAAAAAAGCGTACAATAAAGTTGAAACTCCATATGTGTAAAGCAATATATCAGAGAAATACTATTGCAGTTATGTTGACATCACACAAAACAGATCTGAAGGCAAAAATTGTCAAAATTCCACAATTACACAGGAAGTGCATCAATCCATGAACATAGTGGGAGATTTTCAGATAATGTTCTCATACCTAATAGATAAAACAGACATGATAAATAAAATCATTGAACACTTGAACATGATCCAAAAGCTTGAACTAAAAGATATGTATTCATCATCTGCAAAATGTACCCTCTTTTCAAACACGGACCTGAACAATCTATAAAAATTGAACCTATATTGGCACAACAAAGGCCTCAAGAAATTTAAGAGATTGTGTTCTGGAAGTACAATGTAATTATGTTAGAAAGCAAGCACAAGAGATAACTAGAAAGATTACACTTGTTTGAACATGACCAAAATACTGCTAAATAGTCCATATCAAAGAAGAAATTATAATTCAAATAATAGAACATTTAAAACTGAATAAAAATGTAAATATTTTTATAAACATAGAATGCAAATAAGGCATTCTTTATAGATAAATGCATAACCTTATGTGCTCTTATGAGAAAAGTAGAAAGGTTAAAAATTAGGTGTTACATATCTCATTTAAAACTAAGAATGAATAACAAAAGTATTCAAAGAAATCAGAGGGAGAGTAAAATGAAAAAGCAGAAGTCAACAAAATAGAAAATAAGTTACAATAGACAGAAACAGCAAAGCCAAGTGTTAGCTGTTGTATTAGTTCATTCTCATGCTGCTATAAAGAACTGCCTGAGACTAGGTAATTTATAAATGAAAGAGGTTTAACTGACCCATAGTTAAGCATAGCTGGGGAAACCTCCAGAAACTTACAATCATGGCCAAAGGGGAAGCAAACATGTCCTTCCTCATGTGGCAGGAAGATAGAGAGGAATGAAAGCCCAGAGAAGGGGGAAGCCCCTTATAAAACCATCAGATCTCTTGAGAACTAACTCACTATCACAAGAACAGGATGGGGCAGTCCACCTTCATGATTCAATTATCTCCACCATGTCCCTTCCACAACAAGTGGGGATTATGGGAACTACAATTCAAGATGAGATTTGGTTGGGGACATAGCCAAACCATGTCAGTTGTCTTTAAGTCTAATAAAATAAACAAATCCATCCATCCTGATCAATATGGTGGAACCCCGTCTCTGCTAAAATACAAAAAATTAGCCAGGCATAGTGGTGTGTGCCTATAGTATCAGCTAATCTGGAGGCTGAGGCAGAGGGATTGCTTGAACCCGGGAGGCAGAGGTTGCAGTGAGCCAAGATTGCGCCACTACACTCCAGCCTGGCAACAAAGCGAGACTCTGCCTCAAAAAAAAAAAAAAAAAAAAAAAAAAAATCCATGAGATTAAGAAAAAGAAAAATGTAACAGAATAAAAGGAAGACATGACAGAACAATAAATATAGCTATTATAAACAAGAAGAGAGTAAGCAAACTATAAATTTGAAAATGTCAATGAAATGGGGGTAAATTACTAGGAAAACATAATAACTCTATCAAAAAATAGTCGCCCATTAACAAAAATAGAATCTACTATTGTTAATCTTTCTGCCAAGAACTTCAGGCCTAGTAGTTTTACTGACTGGTTTGATGAAATATTTAAATAACTAAATAATTCAATTTTTATACGATTTCTTTCGGAGAGTCAGAAGGAAGATGGAAAAATCTAAAATTAATTTTATGTGGCTAGCGTAAGTTGATACCATCACCTGATAAGGATAGAGTGAAAAAGGAAAAATACCACTCCTGAATTTAGTTGCATAAATTATATAAATTCCAAACATAGGATTAGCACACTGAGTCCAGCAACATATGAATACGATAATTCATTATGACCAACTTAGACTTAGCCTAACAATCAGAAATTGGTTGAACATTAGGATTTAGCCCAGCAATCAGAGGTTGGCTGAACATTAGCAAATCAATTAATGTGAATTATCACATTAATGAATTAAAAAGATATGGGAATAGTTATTTGATAAAGCTTGGCATTCCTTCTTGATAAAACCTGTAACACTAGGGTGGAAGCTGTAGGAGATGCTTTTGTTGCCCTGCGCCACATTGCTTCTTGATTTCAGAGCAACACATACTTTTAATCTCACCCAAAGCATTTGGCTGGACATTCCCCTGCTTTCCTGCTTTAGGGCTTTTTCTAGAAAGCACGAAAACCTTTGGTCGTTGTGTGGGTAGCCCAGAAAAGCAAGTAGTTAATGCACAGAGGTAATATTCAACCAGTGGGTTTGAGAATTCTTAGAAAAGTGGGTGAATTCTGTAGATAATTAAATAATATAAAATTAAAAGATTGACAATGATATAACATTCTCAGAGTAAGGCTTAATGCTGGAAGAACATAGTAGAATTTCAGATATACCTGTTTTTCATCGATAGACATACAATGAGCATCTCCTTTGTCAGACACTATGCTTAGCTCTGGGGAAGGTGTTGAACACCCTCAAGGAGCTCAAAGTCAAGGGGAAGGGCAACACTGGTAAACCCATTAAAACACATTGCATGAAAAACTAAAATAGACATGGATGTAAGGTGTTATGGGAACACAGAGAAAAGCATCTGATGTTATCTAAAGGAGCTGGGGATACTCTATTAAAGGAGAATCTCTCTCAAACAGTGCTCTGAAGGCTAAGTAGAGTCTACAGAAAAATGTGAGGTTTTCTATGGATAGCTAATGAAAATTCAGAAGTCAAAAGGATATGCTCTAGGAAGACTGACTGAGTATATCATCTGTATAGTGGGGAGAATAGTAAGAAACTACCAAGACAGTAGTTTACAGAGACTTTAAAGAGTTCATATACCTGCAGGCTCTGGGAGCCTTTGAATATTTAAAATAAGCAGTGATGTAATCAGTTGGCCTCTAGAAATGTGGAAAAATAAGCCTTCAGTTAGGAAAAGGGAAATCTAGTACCATTTTTATATCAATAGAGTTGAGTTTAATGTTTTGAAAATTAAAAGGGGCAATTTCAGTATATTCTTTTTTAAGAGAATATGAATGTGACATTAGTTCTTGAACTCTGAGGGGATTACAGCAGAAAAGGAAAACGTGTGTCTGGAGTAACCACACTTTTCTCCTTTTAATATGTAAGAAAGCAAAGATGAATTAACTAATGAAGAAAAATTTTAAACCTAGATTTTTAAAAATTATATATTTAGCCTTAAATATCTAAATTAGTGCTGCTCAGTAGACCTAACTTTAGCCAAACATTAATTCATGGATTCTAAATTTCTCATCTGGTAATACACATTCATTTAATGGTTTAATCCATTAAATATAATGCCTCCAGATTGGATATTAGAAAATAAAAACAAAGCATCCAGGTGTGGTGGCCCATGCCTGTAATCCCAGCACTTGGGGAGGCCGAGGCAGGCGGATCACAAGGTCAGGAGATCCAGACCATCCTGGCTAACACTGTGAAACCCCGTCTCTACTAAAAATACAAAAAATTAGCCGGGCATGGTGGTGCTCGCCTGTAATCACAGCTACTCGGGAGGATGAGGCAGGAGAATCACTTGAACCCAGGAGGCGGAGGTTGCAGTGAGCCAAGATTGTGCCACTGCACTCCAGCCTGGGTGACAGAACAAGACTCCCTCTCAAATAAAATAAAATTTAAAAAAAAATTATTTACAATTTTAAAAAAATGTAAAAACCATCCTTAATTTATGGGCTGTACAAAACCAGGCAGCAGGGTAGAACTCGCCTCAGGGCTGTAGTTTGTGACCCCTGGATTAGACACATGGTGGGTATGAATTGTAGTACAGAAATAAAGTGTACAAAAGTCCTAACATTTTTAGATTCCTCCTTAATAATAAATTAATATCACAATCATCCCTTCTGCTAACATGACAAAAACCATTTGTTCTGGCATTGAGGTTGAAGTTGTTAGAAGCTGACAATGCTAAAGCACCTTGGTCTAGGTATGAAGAGGAGTCTATCGGATCTTAATTGTCATCTACCCATACTGATCTCTCCTGGGAGGTTGATGCTCCTTGGTCCTTGTGTGTTAATGATCAAAACAGAAAGCTGCAGAGTTAGTTCTTATTTCCATTAACAAGGCATTTTCCTCCTCCTCTGTAGTATGCACATGTTATCCTCGTGTTTGCATCATGCTTAAGCATGGGGCACTCCAAGAGCTGTGGAACTTTCTGCTTAGAATGTGCCATGCAACCATATTCTCTGGGAGTTTCCTAGGGCTCTGTATCAGAAAGAGAATATGCATTCTCTCTACGCTGGGTTCTTTGCTGACCAATACTCTTCTCACAGCCAGTCTGGGGAGCAAAACAAGGGACCATCCCTTCATAGACACTTATTCATGTCTACACGCCCATCACCATGAGCATTGAGCAGGGCAGCTGCAGCCTGTATGGGGTGAGGAAGGTGCGAGGAAGGAACAGGGGTAGAAAGCAATCCTAGGGACATTGTGGTGAGTAGTTCAACAATGTTTATGTTTCTATTTACACAGTTTTACACATTGTATTTTAGTTATTAAATATGTATTGAAATCCTACTATGTGCCAAAAATTGTTTGAGATGCTGGGAGTACAACGTTAAGTGTAAGCGAAACGGTACAATGGATGAAAGATAATCATTCCATGATCTCAAAATTAATCATTGTAAATAGTGATTAAGCCACATGAGCCAGTGAGTACTTTGACAGTTGTAACAATTTACATATTTATGCTAAACGCATCAGATAAGATGATATTTAATTTGAGCTGACATGTCAATTTTGGGGGCAAACCTGCTGGAAGTTTCTCTGTCTCCTGTCTCTCAGACACACATACCTGGCTTCAGAGAAACATAGACAACGTCAGCCAGTCATAACTAGATGTGAAATATTTCTAATCTTTTGATTCTGAAAATTAATATGAAGGTATAAACACTGTAGAAAAAAACAAATATTTTTGGCAAAATGGAGATTTTTCCATCCAAGTATAATTTTATTCTCTTGTGTGTGCAAGTGTAGCTATGAGAGACTCCTGAAAACCTTCCAAACAACTAGATTTGAGGGTACCACAGATAATCTATAGGGACGATTTGGTATTAGAATGTAATGACATTTTGCAGCTTTCAAAATCGGTATGAAGCACTGAATTGAATCAGAAATTTTGCAAATCAACTGCCTTATCAAGTCTGTTTTGAAGTCTTCTTGGTCTCCTGTTGAGCCAAGACTCCATCCTAGCACAGGAAAAGTTTAATTATATTGGATATATTTCTAGTAGGAAATATATTCAGAATTTCAATATGAAGGACAAAAATATTTACTCTCTACGTTTAAAATATTGGGAGGTAGAAGAATGATGTTGAGATCCTTTCAACATAGAAAAAAGTTAGAGTGTGTGTATGCTTTGGAGATATCCAAATTTCTCCAGAGCTACTTTTTTTTTCTGTTTTCCAATATGTGCATTTTAATGGTAATTATCGATATCCTAGCTAAGTATGTAGACAGAAAGTAAATGGAAAACAATGGAGCAAGTTTTTCTAAACTTATTCTAAATACTTCTTCAAATATTTATGGCTGTGGTACTAGTATTATGCCAAGGAGACTTGTGGTCTTTTTCTTCAGTTTTCATGATAGTTCAGTGAGAAAGAGTAAAATCAACGTGTTCTCCTTCCTGAAATTTCATTTAAATTGATTATTTTCACCCTATATACCACAAGCGTTTTCAATTGAACTGCTTCAAATTTCACTTGAAACTTAAATTTTCTTACGCATTTTTAAACACTCCACGTTTACCTGATCCCACATCTGATCTGCTCCCAAAATTCTGCCCACTGTTCTCACATTTCACCAATACCAAAGTTACCTCAGTCTGAGACGTGCCAGGTCACACCTGTGTCATCACTCTGAGAGGAATGGAAGGCCCCAGAACCTAAATCAGCTATGAAATTAAGTTCATCTTGGTGAAAAAATAAAAATTTACTTTGAAAATAACAATTCATTACCAAGAAAACTTACTCTCTGCTACAGGTAGCCAACACACTGCACCTCATTCTTCCTACTTTTCCTCATTTTACATTTGTCTAATTACTGTTTCCAATAATCATCACTTTTCCCATGGTCATTCCTTGGTTACTCTGGGAACTTGCCAAGGTTAAAAAAGAGGGAGGCCAAGCATGTGTCTCATGCCTGTAATCCCAGCACTATGGGAGGTCGAGGTAGGAGAATTGACTCAGGGCAGGGGTTCAAGACCAGCCTGGACAAGACCCAGTGTCTACAAAAAATTTTTAAAAATATATCCAGGTATGGTAGTGCATGCCTGCAGTCCCAGCTACTTGGGAGACTGAGGCAGAAGAATCATTTGAGCCCAGGTATTTGAGGCCACAGTGAGCTATGATCACACCACTATACTCAAGCCTGGGTGACAGAGTGCGACACTGTCTCTAAAAGAATAAAATAGAAGAGGAAGAAGTGATGGTTTTAAAGCTGGACTATTATAAAATATATATATAACCTTGTTATTACATAGAGTTAACCATAAATAGTTCTTACAACAGCAAATATAGGCAAAAATATGACTATGTCCATAATCTTTTCCTCTTCCATATACATTCATGAAATTTCCCTTTATGTTTCTTTTGTACTTAAAAATGCAAAATTAAATTACACTCTCTTGATATTTCTGGCTGTTATCAGAGAATAGATAAAATGCAAACAAGAAGAATTGATTGTAGAGATTACTCATTCATAAAACTAAATTGCAAAAGTCTTTGGTCATTCATGTTTTATTTTTGAAAGAGAATTTGGTATCATATCTGTGAAAGTCTGCCTCAGACAGGGAAACCTAGAAAAAAATCCTATAAAATGGCATGAATTAAAATTTCGGTAGAAGAAATCTGATTCTATTCAGCTATTTAAATCAATTTCCCCACTCCTGACTAACACTTTCGAATTCCACCTTCACAAATATAGCATAAAACAGAATCCTACATTTTTAGAAGGTAGGCAAAGAAAAATAAATTAATTTTAATTAATGATCTTTAAGTTAAGATTAATTTTGGACCCATTAAACTTTCAATAAAATACAATAACATTTTGTATCTTCTATGCTCCTTACATAATATATTATTTTTCTATAATAAGAGAATACACTCATTACCATTTTGTTAGAGAAGCTAGTGGCCTGGGCTGGGAATAGAAGATGTGAGATTTGGTGCAGTCTATGATACCCACTATCTGACCGTGGGAAAGAAGGCATATCACCCTCAGTTTTGTCATCTAAAAATCATATAATTGAATCATTTCCAAAGATATTTCCAGTTCTAAAAGCTTATAATGTGAAAGATGTTTTTGATACTTTTAACCATTCACACAAATTTACTATGTTTTTACCTTGCATCATTACTTCCCTCAATGCTAGATTCTTGTTCAGAAAAACAAAGCTCATTTATAGCATTTTCCTCAGGGAGGCTATGATTTGCTCTGTAATAATTTGATTTATAGTGCAATTTTCACTTACACACTTGATTAAGTGGTTGGGCAATCCATGAGAGGCACTCTCAGATTATCTTATCTAAGATTTAAGACCAGACACACAGGCAGACTGGGGTTGGTTGTGTGGTAGAGGAGGCCTAGGCACCAGGAGATCACTTAGGTGACTAATGAAAAACAGCAAAGGATTTAGGCAACTGTATTTGTCTTCAATCAGTAGAGCAAGGATATGTTCTAATGTCAGCACAGGTCAACACACAAAAATGCGGGATGAAGGAAACAGAGATTCCAGTAAGGATCAAAATCCGTGATAGGCCTGTTATGAAGCCCTACTAATAACAAGTGCTGGCAAAATTTTTCTGTAAAAAGTCAGATACCAAATATTTTAGGACATACAGTCTTTGTTATAACTACTCAATTCTGCAGTTGTAGTGCAGAAACAGCCATAGATTATATGTAAATGAATGAGCATGACTGTATTCCAATATAACTTCATTTATGGACACTGACATTTGAATTTTGTATAATTTTCACATGTTACAAAATATTCTTTTCTTGATCTTTTCAACCACTTAAAAAGGTAAAACCTATTCTTAGTTGGCGAGCCGTAGAAAACCAGATGGTGGGCCAGATTCGGCCTATGGGCTGTTGTTTGCCAACCCCTCATAATAATATAGCAGTCAAATTGAGGACTTTTGAAATATGAATGAGCTTGTAATATGTTAATTTTAGTAAAATCAGCAAATGTATTATTTGGACACATTTCATTTTCTTAAAACTTTCTCTTGCAATAGTGTTTGCATTCTTCATTAACTTGATTATAATGTCTACTACTTATGGCTTATTTACAGTAAGCTCAATAATAAACTTATAAAAAGTTTAACACGAGAAGTATTATGTTCCAGTTATAATCATCAATGTTATTTTACAAATTCTTATGACTATTTTCTGAGGCAGTATTTGCATTTTATATATGAAAAAATAAAGTGATCAAATAAATAATTAATATTTCCAGTATTTCATATCTAGACTGTCAAATCAAAAGCCTGTTGTGTTAACCATTCTACTACACAGACGCAGATATCATTTTTTCCTTTAAAAACACACAGGAAAACTGTTCATATTCACTTTAGCCAAAATTCTTAATTGATAATGAGACCTAATCTTGTATTTAATTGTCAATATTTTTGTTTTGAGAAAATGTTTTTCCAGCATTTATATGCCAATATAAAAATCATGAAAAGAAAAAAGAAAAACTACACACTCAAAATAGAAGTAACGGCCGGGCGTGGTGGCTCACACCTGTAATCCCAGCCTGAAACCCCAGTAGAGACGGGGTTTCATCGTGTTAGCTAGGATGGTCTCGATCTCCTGACCTCGTGATCCGCCCGCCTCTACTAAAATACAAAAAATAAAATAAAATAAAATAAATATTGAGTTATTTTCAGGCCATAATGAAGTACAAAATCATTTTATGAATATTTCCAGGGTCAACCTTTTTTAACAATCACCTCTCTATTTAATTCAATCATAATATTTTGAAGAATCTTAGTAAATTTAACAAAAAATTAGTAGTTCATTTATCTACTCATTCAATTAGCAAATTTATTAAACATTTGCTTATGCCAACCAGTACACTCTGCTGGGAAATACAGTGTTGAGAGAGCTCCTTTCTGTCCTCAACCTAGTGGAGCGGACAAGATCCTTATTAAAATAGCCACATTTTGTGCATACTGTAAAGAGAAGATAAAGGATGTCATGGGTTTGTTACATAGAGCATCTGTTCTAGGATGGGGTTCAGGAAAGACTTTTGAGCTGAGATCTAGCAAGGCAAACATACTAGCACGTGGGGCAGAGGCCAGAGCTCAGTGCAGCGCTAAGGCTGGAGACCACATAGTGCTATTTTTAAGCCCCTGATGCCAAGTTGCCTGAAAGGAGAGAGCGAGATGGATAGTGGCCCAACCTCAGGCCATGGTGATAGGAAAGGTGAGATCAGGCAAATGTAAAGGGCTTGTTGAAGATTTAACCTTTATCCTAGAAGTCATGAAAGAGTTTTAAGCAGAAGAATCAGATTATCTGATTTTCCTTTTAATCGTATGGAGCCTAGGATATAATGGAAACAGAAATGATCTGGGGAGCTCAGGGAAAAGGCCATTGTAATGATCCACGTGAGTGCTGTTAGACAGTGTTTTAAACTAGGTTGTGTTGAGGAGACAAAAAATAGTAGACAGATTCATGAAATATGTTGAAAGCAAATACATTTGGACAGTTGATTTCTTTATATTCTTTGGATCTCAGTTTAAATAATATGTAAAAAGGACATTTTTGACTATTCTATCCCATTCATATTCTCTAAGACATTCTTCTTTTATATTACATGTCATAAAAATTTAATTATTTCTTTATTAGCTCATTCACTTCTGAAAGCCCTATTAGAGATGAGACTATGTCATTTTTGCTCACTACTGTTTCTATCATAGCACTGTGCTTGATATGGAGCAGCACTCTATATATATTTGTGAGACAGTGAAAAAATAAACTGAGTTTTATGAGCAACTGCATTGAAACATATGGCCTTAAACTGTGTTTGGAGAAATAAAAAGCAGGGACACTATTTGGATAGTGGTTTGATGACATGTATCCATTACTCTTTGCCATGAAATACAAGTAAAATCATCATAAATGTATATTTTTATATTTTTAAAAATTAAATAAGCTATGTTTATCCATACCATGTTATACTAATCAGTTATAAAATGAAGTACTTTAGTATTTATACTAAATATAATGAAATACTTATATAATAAAATGAAATACTTATATAATAAAAAGAAATACTTAAATACTCATATAATGAAATACTTATATGACAAAATGAAATATTTACGTATAAAATGAAATACTAAAGTATTTCACTAAAGTATTTCATTTTATACTTAAGTATTTAATTTTATTACTGATTAGTATAACATGGTATGGATAAACCTAGGTTATTTAACCATTTATCAATTGAAGACATCTGAGTTATTTTAAGTTTTTGGCTATTAGTAAAAAAAAGCTTCTATAAAAATTCACATACAAGTTCTTATGTGAACGTAAGTCTTCGTTTCTCTGAAATAAATATTTCTAGGAGTGAAATTGCTGAGTGACCTGTTAGTTACATGTTAGTTTGTTTTTAAAAAATTGCCACAGTGTTCTTCAGAGAGGGCTTACCATTTACATTCCAACCAAAAATAAATGAATGACCTAGTTTCTCTCCGTTCTCACCCAGTATTTTCTTTTGTCTCTTTGTTTTTAAACAACTTTTTAGCCATTCTAATAGGTGTGTAGTTAGATCTCATTGTGGCTTCAATTTACAATTATCTGATAACTAATGAAGTTGAACATCTTTTCATGTGCTTATGTACTTATTCACTATACCTTCTACAGTGAAATATCTGTTCATGTCTTTTGCCTGTATTCTAAAAGGATTATTTGGGTTTTTTTGTTTGTTTGTTTGTTTTTTACTGTTGAGTTTTGAATCTTCTTTATATATTTTGATCTAAGACATTTTTCAGATACACCATATGCAAATATTTTCCCCCAGTCAGTGTTTGTCTTTTTTTCACATAGCAAATTTATAAATTTTAAAGTCTGATATGAGTGTGGTGTGTCCCCACCCAAATCTCATCTTGAATTCCCACGTGTTGTGAGAGGGACCCAGTTGGGGGGTAATTGAATCAAGGGGGCAAGTCTTTCCCATACTGTTCTCATGATAGTCAATGAATCTTATGAGGTCTAATGATTATTAAATGGGAACTTCCATCCACAAGGGCTCCTCTCTTTGCCTGTCTCCATCCACATAAGATGAGACTTGCTCCTCCTTGTCTTCCACCATGATTGTGAGGCTTCTGCAGCCACGTGGAACTGTAAGTGCAATTAAGTATCTTTCCTTTGTAAATTGCCCAGTCTCAGAAATGTCTTTATCAGCAGCATGAAAATGGACTAACCCAAAGTCGAATTTATTAGTTTTTTTCTTTTTATCAATCATGCTTTTCATGTCAACTCTAAGAACTGTGATCCAAAAGATTTATCCCATTTTTTTCTAAAAGTTTTAGAGTCTTATCTTTTGCATGTAATCCATAATCTATTTTGAGTTAACTTTTAAATAAAGTGAGGTTTAAGTTTATTTTCTGTTTAATTTTTTGGCTTTACGAATGTCTAATTGCTCCAGCGTCATTTGCAGAAAGGCTATTGTTTTTTCTCTATATTGCTTTTAGACATGTATCAAAAAAAATCTGAACATATATATGTGAACCTATTTATGGGTTCTCTATTTTGTTCTACTGATCTACATGCTCATGCCTTCACCAGTACTACATAGTCTTAATTACTGTAGCTTTATAATAAGTTTTGAAAGAGAGTAGGCTAATTCATCCCACATTTTTCTTCCTTTTCAAAATTGTTTTGGATATTCTAATTACTTTGCCTTTGTGTATACATTCTAGAATAACCTTATATATACAAAAGCTTGTTGAGATTTTATAAGGATCACATTAATCTTGTGTATTGATTTGGAATGATTTGACATCTATGTTCTAATCCATGTAGATAGTATGTATCTCTATTTATTTACATCTTCTTTGATTTCTTTTACCAGTACTTCATAATTTTCAGCATTAAAGTCCTATATACTTTTTAGATTTAAAATATCTTTTGAGTTTATTTCCTCAATTGCAAATGGTTTTGCATTTTTACTTATAGTGTTTTTAAATTTATTTTCCAGTATACAGAAATAAAATTGATTTTTGTATGTTTACTTTGTATCCTGTGGCATTTCTGAATTCACTTAATAGTTCTAAATGTTTGTTTTGCAAATTTATTGGGATTATCTATGCAGACAACCATGCCATCTATACACAGGGGGCACTTTTATTTCTTCCTATATAAGTAATAAGCCTTGTATTAACTGCATTGTCTTAACTGCATTGGATAGCATTGTTGATGCTAGGAATATATTGTGTAAGAGTGGTCAGTGTTGATATTTTTGCCTAGTTTCCAACAATAGCAATAGAAAAAAGGATTTTTTTCTATAGTCTCATCTTTCAGTACAATGTTAGCTGTAAGTTTTGTTTTTTTTTTTTTTTGGCAGATGTTCTTCATCAGGTTAATTTCCCTTTATTCCTATTTTTAAGAGAATTTTTATCTTTAATGTGCATACCATTTTGTCAAATGCTTTTCTGCACCACTTTTTTTTTTCTTAAGCTGTTAGTATGGTAGATTTCGTTGACCGATTCTGGATATTGAAACATCCTTGCAACCCTGGAATAAACTCCATTTGGTCCCATCATGTATAATTTCTTTTTTGTATTGCTGAATTATATTTGCTAATATTCTTTTAAGGATTTTGCAGCTATACTTATGAGGAATATTCATCTGTAGTTTTATTTTCTTGTACTGTGTTTGTTAGTGAAACTTCCTCTTCTATTTTATAAAATAAATTGTTTAGAATCAGTGATAATTATTATTTAAACATTTGGTAGAATTCTCCAGTGAAACCATGTCCTGGAGATTTAATTTTTGGGAGTTTTAAAATTATGTATTTCATAATTCATAATTGCTGAATAGAGCTATTCAAAATTATTAGTTTCATATCAGATTAGTTGTGTAAGTTTGTAGTTTTCAAGATATCAGTCCCTTTCATCTAAGTTGTCAAATTTGGGTGTACAGATTTGTTGGTAGCACTCCCTTAACTGTTAGACATTTGCAGGGTTGGTAATGATATCTTGTTTCATTCCTGATATTGGTAATTTGTATCTTCTCTACTTTTTCTTTGTCAGTCTTGCTAAAAGATTGATAATTCCGTTTATTTTGTCAATGAGCCAACGTGGTTTTCATCAAATTTCTCTGTTGTTTTGGTGTGTCAATTTCACTGCATTCTGCTCTTACCTTTACTGTTTGTTCCTTTTGTTTATTTTGTATTTATTTTGCTGTCCCTTTTACAAGTTTTGAAAGAAGAACTTAAGGAAGCTTATATTGTTAATTTGAAAAATGTTTCTGTTTTCTAATATAATTAATGTTATAGATTTTCCTCTCAGCACTGCTTAAGATGTGTTTCAGATTTTCTTTTTAATGAGGCAATTATTAACCCAGCATCTTTTGTTCTCATGCTTCTTGTTGGCAGTCACCACCTATCCTGCATTTCTGTCCAGATCTCTTTGCACCAAAGGTGTTAGGTTTGTAGCCCTTGTCTTGGTCCTATTCCACAATTTTCAGTCCTTCCAGGACTCGGAGGACCCAGCTGGCCATACTCCTGGACCCTTGGTTGAAGTGTCTGGGCCTGAGGCCATTTCTCAAGATCCCCCATAGAGTTTGGTAATGGAACCGACCCCAGCTCCACCTGGGAGGTACAGATACTGTGCTATGGAAGCAGTTCATGTGTAGAATCAGCTGTCATTATAGGGAGCAAGGTCTTTACACTTGGCCAGCTTGAACATATCTTGGGACTTTCAACTTCTGGACTTTTTGGGGAAGGCTGCCAGAGGTCTGAAAAACTCCTAACAGTTCACATCTTTTACAGTAACTCCAGGTATGATGTGGCCTCCACACTACCAACCAAAAGGAAAACTGTGTTTCAGAAATTTTGATATGTTGGGTTTTTAAAATTCAGTTAAATATATTTTTTATTTCCCTTGATAACTTCTCCTTTATACACGGATTATTTGGAAGCATGCTGCTTAATTTCCAAGTGTTAGAAATAGTCTACTTATCTGTTATTAAGTTCTGTTTTAATTCCATTGTAGTCAGAAAACACACTCTGTGTGATTTCTATTTGTTTAACTTTGTTGAAGTTTATTTTGTGGTCCAAGATATGATCCATCTGGTTACATGTTCTGCAGGCACTTAAGGGAATGTATATTCTGCTGTTGTTGAATAGAGTAGTCTATACATGTCCATTAGATTCTATTGTTGAGGATATTGCATTATTCTCTGTTCTTTCTGATTTTCTACCTGCCAGATCTAGTAGTTATTGACAACATGGTATTCAGTTTCCCAGGTATAATTCTGGGTTCTTAATTTCTCCTTTCAGTGCTACCAATTTTTGTTTAACATATTTTGTATTTCTGTTGTTTGGTGCATGCATGTTTAGGATTGTCATGTCTTCTTGTTGCATTTATCCTTTTATAATTATGTAATATATCTCTCTGTTGCTGGATTTGCTCTGCAAATACGAAATATACTGTATTTGCTCTGTAATGTACTTTATCTAATATGTAACATAGCCATTTTTGTTTCTTTTGATTGGTGTTTGCATGATCTTTTTCATCCTTTTATTTTTAATCTGCCTTTATCTTTATATTTGAAGTTTTTTTGTAGATAGCCTAAAATTAGGTCATTTAAAACAGGAATTTAATAAATTTTTGTATTGTAGAGTCGTTTTAAATTTACGGATTTATCGTGAAGACAGTCAAGGAAGTTGATCTCAGTTTTCCCTGCTATTAAAATCTTATATTAGTATTGCACATTTGTCACAATTAATGAATCATGATTGATACAATATTATTAACCAAAGTCCATATGTCATTTAGATTTCCTTTATTTTTCCCTGAGGTCTTCTTTTTCTTCTAAGACCGCATCCAGGAAACCACACTGAATTTGATAGTTGTGTCTCCTTAGGCTCCTCCTGTGAGAGTTTCTCAGACTTTCCTTGTTTTTGATGAACGTGACAAATTTTAAGGAATGATGGTCATGTATTTTGTAAATTGTTCCTCAATGGAATTTGTCTGTTTTCTTCATGATTAGGTTGAGTAATATGTTTTTGGGAGGACCACTATAGATGTAATGTGTCATTTTGACCAGATCACACTAAGGCTACATGCTATTGACATGATTTATCATTGTTGATATTAACCTTGGTTACCTGACTGAAACAGTGTTTGTGAGGTTTCACCATTGTAAATTTAGTATTTCTCCCATTTTCATACTGTACCCTTGGGAAGAAACTCACTATTTGCAATCCACAAATAAGAAGTGGAAAGTTATACTCTACTTGCTGAAGAAGAAAGTATCTACTTTAATTATTTAGAATTTTTTGGATGGGAGATTTGTCTATTCTCCTACATTAATTTACTTATTAAATCATTTATTTATATCAGTATGGACTCATGATTATTTATTTTATACTTTGGGGTATGAATCAATACTGCTTTATATTTTTGTTGTTCAAAATGTTCCAGTTTTTGGCCATTTGAAGCTCTTTCAGATGGTACTCATATCCTTTTGGTAGTTCCCTGTCATTATCTGCAGTTTATTTACTTATTCATTCTTTAAAAATATCCTGAATTTTTAGTGGGTTGTTTAAAATAGACTTTATTTTTTCAGGCAGTTTTAGGTTCATAGCAAAAATGAGTAGAAGGTATGAAGAATTCTCATATACCTCCTGACTCTATACTTGAATAGCCTCTTACACTATCAATATCCACCATCAGAGTAGTACATTGGTTATAATTGATGAGCCTATATTGACACATCATTATCACCCAGAGTCTGTACAGTTTACATTAGGGTTCACTCCTTTTGCACATTCCATTTCATATTGGCCAAATATATAATGTCATATACCCACTGTTATACTATCATAAAGAGTGTTTTCACTGCCTAACAATCTGTGTTCTGCCTATTCATCCCTCTCTTTCCTCTGGCCCTGGACTATGACTGATGTTTTCATTATCTCCCAGTTTTGCGTTTTTTTTTTCAGAATGTTGTATAATTGAATCATGCAGTATGTAGCCTTTTCAAATTGGCTTCTTTCATTAATATGCAGAAGTTTCCTCTGTGTTTCTTCATGGTTTGATAGTTATTTCTTTTTAGCACTGAATAATATTCCATTTTCTGAATTTGGCAGTTTCCTTTCTTTTCCCTTTTTTTTTTTTTTTTGAGACAAAGTCTCGCTCTGTCACCCAGGCTGGAATGCAGTGGCTCACTGTAAGATCCGTCTCCCGGGTTCACGCCATTCTCCTTCCTCAGCCTCCTGAGTAGCTGGGACTACAGGCGCCCGCCACTACACCTGGCTAATTTTCTGTATTTTTTAAATTAGAGATGGGGTTTCACCATGTTGGCCAGGATGGTCTGGATCTCCTGACCTTGTGATCTACCCGCTTCAGCCTCCCAAAGTGCTGGGATTACAGGCTTGAGCCACCACACCCAGCCTGAATTTGGCAGTTTCTTTATCCATTCACCTGCTGGAGGTCATCTTGGTTGCCTCCATGAGCAATTATAAGTAAAGCTACCATAAACATCTCTGTACACGTTTTTGCACAGTAGTTTCTTTTTGAAAAAACACTTTTATTTTCTTGCACTGTAGGTCATGCATTTTAATCTACTTTGCCAATCCCTGTTTCTCAGTTCATAAATTTAGACCATTTATATTTAATTTAATTGATATATTAGTACTTAAGTATGCCATTTTTTCCTGTTTTTTCTCTCTTGTTTGTTTCTATTTTCTTTTTCCTGCCTGTAGGTATGACATTATATATCTATAAGTAATTACAATCTAGTAATATGACATTTTACTATTTCAAGTGAAATACAGAAATCTTATCACCCTTTATGTTCTGTTACTCTCTCCCATTTATAATCTAATTGTATTAAATATTTTCTATATGTCCATTTATAATCAGATTAAACAACATTATGATTTTTTGCTTCTATTATCAACTATAATTTAGAAAACTCAAGGAGACCAGAATCTACAAAGAACTTAAACAAATTTACAAGGAAAAAGCAAACCCATAAAAAAGTGGGCAAAGGATATGAACAGACACTTCTCAAAAGAAGACATTTATACGGCCAACAAACATATTTCACTGGCCATTAGAGAAATTCAAATCAAAACCACAATGAGATACTATCTCATGCCAGTTAGAATGGCGATCATTAAAAAGTCAGGAAACAACAGATGCTGGAGAGGATGTGGAGAAATAGGACACTTTTACACTGTTGGTGGGACTGTAAATTAGTTCAACCGTTTTGGAAGACAGTATGGTGATTCCTCAAGGATCTAGAACCAGAAATGTCATTTAACCCAGCAATCCCATTACTGGGTATATACCCAAAGGATTATAAATCATTCTACTATAAAGACATATGCACACCTATGTTTAATGCAGCACTGTTCAAAATAGCAAAGAGTTGGTACCAACCCAAATGCCCATCAATGATAGACTGAAAAAATAAAATGTGGCAGATATACACCATGGAATACTATGCAGCCATAAAAAAGGATGCGTTCATGTCTTTTGCAGGGACATGGATGAAGCTGGAAACCATCATCCTCAGGAAACTAACACAAGAACAGAAAACCAAACACTATATGTTCTCACTCATTAGTGGGAGTTGAACAATGAGAACACCTGGACACAGGATAGGGAACATCACACACTAGGGCCTGTCAGGGGGTGGGGCCCTGGGGGAGGGATAGCATTAGGAGAAATACCTAATGTAAATGATGGGATGATGGGTGCAGCAAACCACCATGGCATGTGTATACCTATGTAACAAACCTGCACATTCTGCACTTGTATACCAGAACTTAAAGTATAACAAAATAAATAAATAACTGAAAGAAAGCATTTATAATGCAAGAACAGGAGGACATTTTAACAATATAAATTACAATGAATTTTAAGAAAAAAATCAAAGCACCATCAACAGAGGAATCATTGAGTTAATTAAGAAAACCTTAGAAATTAAAAATCTGAGAATTCAAAAATTTGGAAGTTAAAAGTTGAGGAAGTCTCTCAATAAGTAGAAAAAATGACAAAGAGATAAAATTTAGAAAAGTTAAGTAGTTTTTCATCTAGAAAGTCTAACATTCACTTAACTGGAGTCCTAGTAAATGAGAACAAAGGAAACAGGGAAGAGGAAGTTATCAAAGGCATAAGTACATTTTTTTCAAGTGGAAAAATATATGTTTTCATTTTTAAAGCACCCGACTACTCAGTAAAATTAACTGAAAAAAATTAAATGGGTATCACTGATAAATTCCAGAATGTCAGGGGAAAAGAGAGAAAATTTTTTATTCATAGAAACAGAATTTGAATGGGAAAATATTTCTAAAATATATGCTTAGTATGGAATTCAATCTTAATATCTCCAGTGAGATGGCAAGATAATATATGATTTATGATTTCAAATACCCACAGTGAAGTTGAATTATACTCCTTGGTTACTGAAAGTATGTGCAGGTATAATTAATGGAAATTTTAGTAATTTTTGGAGGTCAGATATCCCAAAGGAACAAAAGTCTGAGGCTCTGAGTTTTCATGCAGCTAGTTTTTTGGGGAGTTCTCTGATGAAAAACACCCATGAGGAGTGAAGAAAGCAGGATTAAACACAGGAGAAACTGAACTGTAATCATGCAGTTCTAACAGAGGTCTCACAGCTCAGTGGTAACAGTGGTTGGGATGGCTATTCAGAGATTTCTCAATTGTGGCAAGGGTGTGGGACTTTTTCTAACTCTCCCTGTCCCCAACAACTAATTATTATATGACAGCTTTCATCAGGGAATGGAGTTTAACTTTGGGATAGGATGATTTCCTTGGCTGAAAAAATGTCTCGGAGACTGACTCAGCTGGGAGCAATCAGCAACCAAAGTCTTTGAACCTGGGGAAATGAGTGCCTTAGTCACAAAGGACATCTGTGTTACACAACACAGCATCCACTACAGTTCACCCCAGCACTGCTCAGATCTATCTGTTCCGTATAATAAGTTCACTCCAACTGAAAAAAGCTTCTCCATGATTCTTGTGAGTCTCCTTTTCTAGAAATTAGAAAACAGAAAAGGTAGTAAAACAAATGGCAGTCTCTACTACAACAGTCGGTCTCGGATTGTCAGAGGTGCTCATCATCTTCCTCCTCTAGTACTCATTTGAAATTGCCCACATCCTCAGTTAGTAACTGAACTGGTATTACTGGTTTATCTAGTCAGGTTAACACACTTTCATCTGTGAGGGTTCTGAGTCTCTGGTTACTCTGTTCTTCTCACACTGCTGTGGCTGTTACTGTCCATTTATTGTCGTGATTGGGTGAGAGAGTAACAAGAGACACTGTGGTTATCAACTCTTTTCTACCTTGTCTTCATTGTGTCACCACAGTCCTACCTCTTACCATTTCCAGTATGACAACTCTGCTTTTGACTGCTAGGGTATATTGTGACTTGACCTTATTTATTGGGTCTCATGGTCAGGGTGAGAAACAAAATGGATGCTCAGGAGAAAACATGTTGTCTGGCATTTAAAAGTTAGGAGCCAATATTTTAAATATTTTAATTCTCCCCATTAAAAATCAATTAATTCAGTGCAGTTACAAACAAGAGCCCTGAAGTGTTTTGCTTTTGTTTTTTATGAAATTTAACAAACTAATCCAAAAATTTATATATAAGGACAAGGGGAAGGTCAAGTAATTTGTAAGATGAAAATTTTCAATGTGAATAATACAGGCTGGGTTCTTCCCTCCTAGATATTAAGACTTATGTTAATGTTATAATAATATACAGTTTATTAGTAAAACAGAGCAATGAATTAAAATAGAGCCCAGAAACATACAGCGTTTCATAGATGGAATTGTAAATTACTGGGGAAAAATGGATTATTCAAGAAATGGTGCTAGAAGAATTGACTGCTCATTTGCAGAAAAATACAAATATGTAAATATATACCTAATTCTCACCAATCACAGATGGTTAAAGACCAAATATGAAAATAAAAACATTTAAAGTGGTAGCAGAAAATATATATTTATGACTTTGGTATAGAGAAAATATGTTTTAAACAAGGCACAAAATATATAAAGGAAAAAATTTAATATGATTATGTTAGCATACAAGAACTTCTATTAGAAGTCCCCCTACCAGTATGACATCAGGCAGAGCTTTGTGAAATTTTTCCTCAGTGAAACTGGTGAACGAAGAAACCTAACTATTTAAAGCCCCCCAAAATGGCCACGAAGGCATTGTATTAGGTCATTCTCATATTGTCGTAAAGAAATACCTGAGACTGGGTAATTTATAAAGAAAAAAGGTTTAATTGGCTCACAGTACTGCCAGCTGTACAGGAAGCATAGCGGCTTCTGTTTCTGGGGGAGGCCTCAGGAAACTTACAATCACAGTGGAAGGCAAAGGGCAGCAGGCACATCTTACAAGTACGGAGCAGGTGAATGAGAGGAGGAGGCACTAGACACCTTTAAAACAACCAGATCTCGTGATAACTTACTCTCCCACTATCACAAGTACAGCACTGAGGGGATGGTGCTAAACCACTCATGAGAACTCCACCACCATGATCCAATCACCTCCCACCAGGCACCACGTCTACATTGGGGATTACAATTTGATAGGAGATTTGGTGGTGACACAGATTCAAACCATATCAGACATACAGAAAACCAAGAAACATTTATTCAAGGAAATCTACTAAAATTCAGTAAGAACTTTGAGAGTCTGTGATATTTCAACCAAGATCTGTGTTTCCTTCTTCCTTTCAGTTCAGCAAGACAGAAACTCCATCCCAGACTGGTATTCATTTAACTATAGATATACTTTCAGATGGTTTAGATATGCATAAGAATGACAGATAAGGATACAAATAGGTAAACATAGAAAAACACGCGTGGGAAAGATGCACTCAGCTTCAGAACTGTGATTACTTTTGAGGAAGACATGCACAAAATGTACCAGGAATGATAAAAGAAAGGCATATTTATGTGCCATTGTATTTATTTTTATAAACAAAAAATCAAATATGGCAAAATATCAACAGTTTAAAAGGCTGAGTCATTGAGTAGTTTAAAAAAACTACTCTCTTGGGAGGCTGAGGCGGGCGGATCACGAGGTCAGGATATTGAGAACATCCTGGCTAACATGGTGAAATGCCGTCTCAACTAAAAATACAAAAAAATTAGCTGGGCGCGGTGGCGGGCGCCTGTAGTCCCAGCTAGTCAGGAGGTTGAGGCGGGAGAATGGCATGAACCCAGGAGGCGGAGCTTGCAGTGAGCTGAGATCCGGCCACTACACTCCAGCCTGGGCGACAGAGCGAGACTCCGTCTCAAGAAAAGAAAAGAAAATATTATTGTATATTTTTCAGTATTTTAAAAATTATTTTGTAGTGAAAAAGGGAAAATGTAACTAAAAAAAACAAAAATCAGATGATAAATAAAGATCAGAAGAGGGAAGATCCATCATTGCTGTGATTATATGAAATCTGAGGCTGCATTTTTATAAAAATAGATGAATCCAATAAAATACCTTCCCAGCATTTTCAGTCATAGCATAATCTGTGGTATTATGTTTAGTTATTCTATATTTTAAAAGATATTCTGAAATTCTGAAGATTATGTAAACTCAAATGACTAGTGAGTGAGTGATATGAAAATCACATTTAAAACAGCAATAGCTGAGAAAAATGTGGACATTTAGCTTGGACAAAAAAAGGACTATTCAGGAATGGTTTGAGTCCAAGTATTTTAAGAGTTGTCATGTGGAAGATGATGTTTATGTTCTTTAAGTCTCTCAAATGTTGAGGTAGAAAAAAGATGGATGGGAATTTGGACACAACAGATTTGAGCTCTATATTAGAAGAATGGAGAGTAAAAGGAGCTTGGATTCAGAATTGCACACACAATGAAACAGTCTGCATTACAAAGAGTATTAGCTTTTCATCACTGGACCTGTTAGTTACAGAAGTTTGCAAAGGGCATTCCTATACAGTTGGAGACTGCCACAGCCTGAATAGCAACTAAGGATTTTTTCTAGCTGAGGACTCTATTATGTATATACCAGGACTCAGTTATTCATATTAAATTGAAGTGAAAAATAAATACTGTCTTCCAAGTCTCACAGTATCTCTTTGAAAGAGGAAATCTGGGTAATCTACTTACTTTCAGGGCACCATTTCTTAATAGCATTTCCAAATATTCCAGCAAAGGCAGCAGGCATCTTTAAATGCCAGAGATTCTTGGGAGCCCAAGCAACCCCAGACACCCACTGATAAAAGCAAATTCAATACTTGATCAAAGTCTTGGTCCTGGGCTGTTTGGTTTGACATGGCATACATGGCAACCCTAGTAAGACTTCTAAGCTATTAATTTATCACAAACCTATAAATCAAAAATTTATATAGAGAGATTGTAATGAACGCCATTTTTCTAATTCTGCCAATTTCCTGAAACAAAGAGCCCATTTCTCTGGGAAGCTCAGGTGCAGGTTGATGCTGCAGTCAGTCACTAATGATCTGTTTGTGTGCAGGGGGTGACTGCTGCCTTCACATTTTCTGGTGAGGGGTTAGGAAAAGATTTGCAAAATGCTCTTTGCTTCACCACCATTTTAAAAACAATTACAGTGAGGGCGCCTGGGATGGAGTTTCCAGGACACCATTTCACGGATCGTTGCTCCAGTCCACTGATTCGTACAAGAGCAGTACTCTTGTTTTCCATCTCTCCTCACTGTGGGATTCCAGCTTTGGTGCCAAATATGGACCATTCTTGCTCTGAGCACCAGGAATACCCAGGATGTTCCAATTTACTGTGGTTGCTGGCCTCCACAAGATACTAAACCACACTTGAATTGTTAAGATTATTATACTGAATATCTTCTTCCTTTTTTAGTCCCATTTAAAAAAAAAAATGAGCCAGGGAGAAAGAAGCACAGAAGGCAAAGAATTGTAGAATGCTTTTCAAAACCAATAACTTTTCACCATACTTCTGTATTTCTATTAGCATGGAACCAAGTTTCTTTCACAATTACTTTGTGATTGTCCTGTCTAATATGGTAGCCACTAACTAACAAGTATGGTTATTGAGTACTTGAAATGTTGCTATTGTGATTGAAGAACTGAATTTTTAATTAAATAAGATATGCTCTAAGTGTAAAATACAGTGAATCTCAAAAACTAAGAAAAAATGTAATACTTCTCAAATATTTATATAAATATATTAAAAGTATATTCAGATAAATTTTGATAAAATATATTATTAAAATCTCATCTTTTCCTTTTTACTTTTTAGTGTGGCTGGTAGAAAATTTTAAATTTCTTATGTGTCTCATTTTGATTGGACGGTGCTGGCCTGTAAATTGAGTCTCTCACTCTTGCTTTCTCTCTCTTTCCATGGATTTGTAATAGTCCTATAACTAATTCTCTTAGTGGTTAAGAAGCTGGGAGACTGGCAACAGGACTGAGTGCATAGCATGCAGGCCTTAGTGCAGAATGAAAAATGTGGAGCCCTTGATAAAAATTTAGAATTTTAATAAGGCTATAGAGAAACATTAAAACAAGTGTGAGGCTGTTATATATGTGAAGCCCTGTGAGATTGCACAGATTTAACACCCATGAAGTTGGAGCTGATCGGTAACTCCCAATTTGAGAACTACCGAGCCAGAACATGAGAGTCACTAAGGGCTATTACTCCAGGGACCTTCTAAACAGAAAATGAAAACTTTGAAATATTTGTTACTTTACCTGTCATTTCCCAGTTCTCAATTTAGATCACAAAACTGAGATTCATCTCAAGTCAGCAAGTAAAATAGCAATAATAAATGGCTACAAATAAAGCTTCAAAAAGTACTCCGAAACTCTTGACAACATTTATGCTTTAAAATTGCAATTTTAAGTTTTCTTGCAGATACCTTATTATATAGAGCATCAGAGACTTGGTTGTCAGTTTATATCAAGTGCTTTTGAATGGCAGAATTCAAACTAAGAAAATAACTTTAAAAAACCTGTCTATACAAGGTAGTTAAGAAAAAGATAATAATTGTCTGTAATGCTGACAAAGTATTTGTTTAACATAGATGATAAAAGGGCTTGGGTCCTGAAATCTGTAGACCAGCTAAGTTTACCTTTTATTTGTGAAAATGCATTGGTGGTTGTGTTTTAAATCAAAGAGACAACTGTTGTACAGTGTCGGCGACAAAGGATCTTGTCTGAGCTTTACTACAGCAATGTAACATCCAGGGCTTCCTTCAGTTTGAACTTTGACTCTGTGAACTTAAAACAAGTTATATTGTGCCCCTCTCTTAAGATTAATTTATTCAGTGATAAGGTGAGTGATGGTAAACCAGGTACCTATCCAATCACGGTAAATACCAAGTTCCAGTACAAACTGAGCAACAGATCATATTTCAGAGTGCTGGAGCTGGAACGCAGGAATATTGTTATAGACAGAAAAAACTCCCAAATGTAAATCTTTGTGTGACGTGACTGAAAATATGGAGAGAATATTTATTAAATATATAAACAAATTAATAAAATGAAATTGATTAAAGAAGAATAAAGGCAGTTATTTTTTTCCAGAAACCCTACATCCGGTGTGATTAGATTGTAGTGAGTTCTTCAGTGCTCAAAGCTTCCACCTATGAATATTTTCTTCAATAAACATTTTTTCCTTTGCCTCACTGCTTGCCAATAGAAACATCTGCCTGGAGGACTCAGTTTAGCCAAGTCTCTCTGGTTTTTTTCTTTACAAGTCTTGAAAGAATATTTTGGCCTTCTTTCCTCTGATTAGTTTCCAAAATAGCAGTGGGAATTGAAATTATAATCAACGTTTATCCAGTTCCTGCTAAATTCATCAAGGAAAGATGACTTAGAATACGAATCAGGTACAATTGTTGGGTTGCCTTGAACCTCACTAACCATCCATTCATTCCTAAAGGAAGACAAAAGCTCATTTCTCTAAAAGATGAGTGTTGAATTCTATTTTCTTGTCCAGAATATTTTTTCCTTTAGTCAGTCTCACTTGTCTGGACTGTGTTTAACTAAATAAAACAATACATCTTTTACACCAAATTCCACAATGTGCTTTGCTAAAATATGTCTTTTCCTCCTCCACCACCCTGCCTCTTACTTAAACTTCATTTACTTTGACCCCAAAGTGTCTGGGATCAATATATTCATACACAGTTAGCTAGCTTTGGGGATGATTCTCTGTCTTCCCATTTTTACATGAGAGCAAGTCAGCTTAAAAATGTGGAGGCATACCAACAGATGATATCAACAATTACCTCCTGCTGCTACAAACAGGACGATGTTAACCTATTTTTAAAATAGATTTATTTTTAAAACTTAATTTTCAAAATAGTTTAACATCATCCTATTTAGTAGTTTAAAAGCTTAAAATGTTTTGTCTTTTTTTCTATTTTCCTACAATGAATAAAAATCACACATAAAGTTTAGTTTGAGAAATAACTCATCCAATGACTACAAGAGGCCCATGTTGCCTTTATTCTGAAGCTACTGATACTGGGAATTTGTAGAGTTTTGCCTCGAACATTCTGACTTCCCAAGCCACATCACAGAGATGTCAGGCGACGGAAAGCAGTGCCATCTGTCAGTCCCTGGAGCCATCATCAAATAGGGGCTATGCAAGCCCAAGAGTTTTTGGCTAGAATAAGGGAAGTTCACAGAAACAGATTTTTCTTCATTTTTGTTCTCATGTTTTCGAACTCAGGAATCTTCAAAGGAAATGTAAGAAAGCATGAAACCATGCAAAATGAAATGATGAAAACTTTTGGCTAGCACACTGAAATCAAGTCATCACATGGATGGGAAAGTTTTCTAATATGAGCACTATCTTCCGTTTTGTTTCTCTCCCCAAAATCTCCTGCTGCCTTCAGTTGACAACCCTATTTACATCACTTCTGAGAAGGTCAAGCTCAAAAAGATGGTGTTATGAAGACTTAGAAATTATGGTAAGGTTCTGGTGCCTTTACAAGGCCCTTTAGAGAATCACAGGCAAAAGCAGTAACACAATAAAAATTAAAGCACCACTTTATTAATTTCTGTATTAGAACTCAAAACCACTTACATAGGCCTGCTTGGTATAAGTTCATAGCAAAGACTTTGAGTTTGAGACCAAGTTGTGGTTTCATTCTCTTCCTTTCCTACCAACATACTTTCTACTCCTCAAATCTAAATCCTGAAAGAGGGGTCAGGTTTTAGAGAAAGTTGTGGCACAAATTATGAATAATATCAGTAACATAGGTTTGGGAAAAAGAAAGAACACATGAGCTTGACCCAGTAGATCTGTTTATTCTGTTGACTTAGAAAATGGAAATCTCATGAGACAGGATGGATGGGACCTAGCTTTAGATTCTTTCAGACACTTTGCCATTCCCACATGATTGGTGGCCAAACTCAATAGGAACCATAACAATGGCAACCCACCATTCCAGGGTGGGTGGGAAGACTAGATAAATAGGTGAGCGTATGGGTAACTAGCTGGCAAGGGGGAGCCAGAACATTCATTCTTTAACATATGCCACTCTATATCTATACTTTAAAGATTGGCAAGATGTGGTGGTAGAATGGCTGATCTCCAAAAACTAACCAACAAGACGCCAAATATATTTGCACCCTGACAAATATATTCTGACAAATAAGATATCTCAGTATGACATATTTGTGGTTTCAGCTTTCTTTTGAAGACAGATCTGCAAAGGGATCACTGTGCTCCAAAAGCATGAATTACCCATGAGATAAACTGATTGCAGAAATGGTTAAATACTCCTTCTATATCTAGGAGGAGTACTAGACACTAGATACGGCATAGGAGTACTAGATACTCCTCCTAGATACAGGAGGAGTAGAGAATTTAATCATTTGGGCTAGCCATGTGTCATACATTGGCCAGTAGGAAGAAGTAGAAATCACAGCATGCCAGTTTCAGCTTGCCCTCAATAGGCCTTTTACGTCCCCATTCATTCTATTACAACCCTGCCACCCTCACAAAAACAAACCCATGCTAGTCTGGTGGAGTATGAGGAACTATAAAAAGAGCTGAGTCATTCCAAGTAAAGCCCATATATTATGCCAGCCAGGCCATAGCTGGCCCAGAGTAGACCAGTGATATATGAGCAAGCCAGCTGAAATCAGCCAAGCCAAGTCCTGGATGATGTAGATGATCCATAGACTTGAGAACAGAAATAAATGTTTATTGTTCTATGTCATGGGTATGTGGTTATTATTTAGGCATCATTATTATGGCAAAAGATAACTGAGATAACCAGCCAGAACACTGTTATCGCCTAGACAAAGTAAACTAGAATTACATTTAAGATATGTTAAGCCAAGAGCGTAGCCCAGACCTTTGGAAAATGATCAAATCTAGAAATTTTATAGATCAGACTACATATCTATTGCTGTTTAACACATCTCTGACTTTAGCAATGTATATCTCTAGAGATGGGCAGGGATGCTATTCCTTCTGTTTATAATATCCTTCTCATTTTTCTTTATATGCATAACTCATTCTTTAAGATTCAGGGCAAGATGTTAGCTCCTCCAGGAAATGGATGCTGAACTTACACTAAGTTTCCTGGGCATATCTTTATTTTAGCTCTCAAAAGTGTACCATAAGTAGAATCAATGTATTCACTTCTTTATCTCCCCTTCTTCTTCAGCCCACTTCAATCCAGCTTCAATCAACAGTCTTTGGAATTAGCTCTCAAAAGAAACTGTAATTATGAACAGCACCCATTCAAGGAACATTTATAAGTCCTTATCTCACTTGACTGCCTTGCACACTTAGAAACAACTGAACAATCTTCTTGAAGCATCTTGTGTGTGTGTGTGGTAGTCATACACAATTATAAGTTAGTTTTACTTCTGTGCATTTTTAAAATCTCTCTCTTTCCCCATGTCCTACTAAAGTGTAAAGTCAATGAGGGCAGAGATCTTGTCTTATTTTTCTTATGAGGGCATACTCATGGCCTAATACAGTGAGCACCTAGTCTGTGCTCAATAAATACCTCTGCATGAGTGAATGCAAGTATCACTTATCTTATTACATAAAAATCATTTTCCTACATTGATCTTACCCCCACGTGGTAAGCTTCCAGATGGCAAGGAAAATGAATTATTTTGTACCTAGAGTGCCTAGCCCAGGGATTCCCTTTTTGTAAGATAAAAAGCTAAAACATATCATTTTCCATAAATGTTTGTGTAATTTTAAGACCCTTACATGTGTGATTTAATCTTTCAATTATCTGTGAGATTTAGAATTCCCCCCCCCCCCCATTTTACAGAGAAGGAAAATGAGGCTCTAGAAACTTCACAAGTATTTGTTAAACTGAACCATATGCTCTAACAGCAGACATACAGAAAAATGAAGAAAGAGGAATAACTACTAATACTGGGTTGGAAATACCTCAGAGAGGTGGTAAACTCCAACTCTGCCCACGTCTAGGCATATAATGTACTAAGTGTGTATTCCCTCCATTCAACTAGTTCAGGTCTATAGAAAACTGTTCTGTGTTCCTGGGCCCTCTACCTGGTGTCACAAGAATGTCTATCTACCCTTTGCTTCCTCATCATAGTCGTCTACGTGAAAATACCCTCTTTGTTCAGCCAGCCCACTGTTCTGATGTATTTCTTCTGCTCCTTTACTTTAAGGTCCGCTCATTGCTATAACCTAAACCCCTGGGACAAGTCCTGACACACAAAAATATTCATTCATTAATGAACACATCACCTCTTAATTTCCTAGACGAAGACTTTCTTGACTATCAAAAAAAGTAACTTGTCCTTCATATGTTTCATGGTATATTTTGCTCTTTGCTACATGTAAAAGTAAAAATAACAATCTAAACTACAGTATGAATGTGCAATTACATACCGTTTTTCACAGTTTTAATGTTTGTATTCACAGAATTTGATTTTTGGCCTTAAGACTTCAGAGAACAGAGGTTAAATGTAGTTAACCAACTTAAAACCATAGACTATGCTTCAAAGTGGGCAAAATAAGAAGTGTATTGGTTACTTATTTGACTTGGATGATGATGATGAGAAACTAATAGCTTAGTAAATTGTCCTGCTCACGAATTACCACAAGATAGAACAGGGAGACTATCAAATGTGAATCCAGAAATCACAGAGTTGGAAATACACCAAAACATTTTGAAAATAATCCTTACTTTTACAGAATGTGCTGTTTGTAGAAAGTTCCTTGATCAGTATGATATTTTGCTCTCTTCTCTGTCTACCAATTCAATATGGGAGTCCATTTAAAATTCCCTTCATCACGTTAAGATCATAGAGGAAACTGCATACCTCAGGAACCAATTAAAGCTTAACTCACCTTCTTCTGACCATCCCTCAGCAGCTGTTCCCAGAGAAAGTTGGAGAGAGCTCAAAGAAAAGCCGCCTTGGAACAGACTCACCTGGAACTCATAGACTCCATCCGAGTCTGCACTGCCAGGGGCCCTGGCGTCTGTCTCTGAGTTGTGATTTCATTTAGCCTGAGTGCGGTGTTCTGTACTGGGTGCTAAGGGGAATTTAGGGCATAGATTAGACATGGTTTTTACCCTCAGGAATCTCACAATTTAATGGAGGAAATAAGATAAACACACAGTAAATTAAGTGAAAGTAGATACATATGTACACATCAAAATATTGACTTAAGTTTGAGAAAGAAGAGGACATAGAGACAAAGGGTTTAGATGCTAATTAGAAAAGTCTTGCTGATCAGCCTTCACGTGAGTCTAAGTGGAAGGAAAATTCTCTGTGTGCTGAAAGGAAAGGGACAGCTGTTCCAGAGAGGGCTTTCTTTCCCCGCCCCCGCCCCCCCACCCCCCGACCCACAGGACCTGGATCAGGAGAAGCAACTCTGTACTCACGGACTATAAATCACATCCACATGACTGACCACTTGGGTCAATGGATGATGCCATGGAGATACTTTCCTTTGGCCTTCTAGTAATCTTAGATTAGCCTGTTTCGCATGTATTATTTTCTCTGTTCCTAGTTCTTCACCTGTCAAGTGAGTTAATGCAAAATAGTTTATCTCTTTCATTAAAAACATGATGCTGGTCTGTTTGGCAAAAATGTTTGTATTACCCATTTTTGAGGAGGAATACGTCATTTATATAGGACGAATCTAACATAATATTTACTCTCCTAAGGCCTGTATTTTTCCAGAACTGATGGCCAGGACCATGTCTGACTTTTGGTTTAGGATGGCACACATAGGAAGTGGGCACCTAGGCTTTGCAGGAACGCTGCTACCCTGGGGAATTCCAGACAACATCACCCAAAGGGGTCAGCACAGTTCTGTGTCACATTGCTACATTCCTATACTCCTCACATTCTGTTGGAATAACATTATCCCATTGAACAAACAAAACAAAGCAAAATAATTTTTTTTTTAAGTTTCCAACATTTATGGAGTTAAAATGCTCTCTCTCTCTCTCCTTTTTTCAATTCAATCAGAGGTTTTTTTCTTCCCCCCCCCTTGGTGGGGGGAGCTGGGGAAAAAGAGACAGATGGTATCGTTTGCAAAAGGAAAGCTGAGAAATTACTCATATATCTTTCAGCTTTGTGGCAAATGTGATGCCAAGATTCTTGCTTGGAGTGTGTACTGCAATACAGGCACAGAGGCGTACCAGAAAGGGTGAGGCCAGCGCATGGAGGGCAGCGCAATAAATTGCTGTGGGCTGATCCAACACCAGAACATGTGAGCTATTAAACTTTGGCAGCTATTTTATTTTTCCCTTATGGAGTTTCAGACCTGTCTTGTACACTGAGATAGGTTTCATCTGGTTAAAACTTGTGTCGTATTTAAACTTCCTTCAGATCCACGGAGTTGGAGGGGAAAAAAATAAAAATAAACCTAGCATATCCCATAACACGCTGAAATGATGTTGGGGGTGGGAGAGGGGCAGTCATTGTGCCCAGATAATGTTGTCATACTTTGTAAAGCCTTTAATGCTGGAATTTATTTATTAATGATGCATGGGTTATTACCCACCATCTGTCTTGTGTTAGCAGTGGGCTGTTTCAGATTATGGTAATGTGTTTCTGATTTGAGTTGTGTTGAAAGCCAGAACAAGGCATCTCATGTGCAGTCCTCTTTGAGGCCTGCTGTTTTCAATTCCTCTTCACATAAAGGGCTTTTATTTGATTTGTTATGGGGATTTTTTCTTCTGTTGCCAAAACAGCTGCAAGCCTGGAAGGGAATAAGACACAGAGCCACATCAAACTTGTTAGCTTGTAAAAAAAAAAAAAACAAAAAAAACAAAAAAAAACAAAAAAAAAAACAGAATGTTCCAGGAACCAGAAAAAATAGAAGGATGTGGGAGAGTATGTGGAAAGGAGAGAAGGAGAGAGAGAGAAAGAAACTTTAGTAGCCTAGTGGATTGGCTTTCATATTTTAAAATGTGTACAGATATATTTTGTTATTTAAGTATCATAGGTTAAAATGCATTGTATTTAATTTATTATGCCCATTCACACCCAACGGAATGGCTTTCTTTTCAATCGTTTTAATAGTCTGTATGCTAGCACAAAAGCAATACATAAAAGTCCCCAATGAGCTAGCCGCCCTTTAGGCATCAAAGCAAACACCCAGTTGTTTAAGCTTGATTTTTTAAAATGTACTGAACACATTCATATTTGTGAACAAATAAAAAAAGGAATAGGTGACAGGCATCCTGATCAAAGTTCTTTGTCTCTGTTTCTCCCTCTCGCATGGCTATGGGTCGGCAAACTTCTAGATCACTGCTACCCAGTAGCAATGTTGATGGAAATGCCCTATATCTTCTTTCTTCAATATGATAGCCGCAAGCTACTTAAGCTGAGCACTTGACATGTGGCCAGAGTAACTACTTAAATTTTTAATTTTATATGATTTTAATTAATTTTAATTTAAATACTTATGTGTGGATAATTATCACTGTCTTAGAGAGTGTAGTTCTAGAATTAACTAAATAAGAGGCTATTTCTTCCCTCTGATATAAAGTAAAAGTCATTGCACATTACTTATGGCTACAGCTTACTTTTAAACTAAAGAATCTGTTTGAAAGCTTTTTCCCTGATGTATTATTCAAAGTTACTAGTGCCAAGGCTGTCTCTCGGAAGGCCACTGGCAAGTTCTTTCTTGAACCAAGTGCATAAATACTCTATTGAAATATGGATTTAGGCAAAAACTTAATGTTTCTCATGACAAATAAACAACCATAAAGAACTGTAACCAGAGCTTTCAAATAATAACAAATCTTCTAATGCTAAGTATATTCAAGAACTTATTTTAAATTTATTGGCTACAATTCTCTCAATTCACATTGAACAATGACTAATTGCTTGTGGAACATATGGCGCATTCACAGATAAGCTCAAAACCATTTGAAATTGACTTTGTGCACACAAACACTCTACTGTCCAGAGTTTTGTTCATCGACTTTTTAGAAATTATATTTACTAAAACATATAAGCATATTTTGGAGTATCTTTTGTTGTAGATCTTCTTTTCTACAACTTTCCTGCTGATGGAGAAGAGGCTGTAGAGAGATAAGGAGATAAAGAGATATGGCAATCACAAGATACGTGTTTACCATTATCTGGTGCCTTTGCCTCCTAGACACACTACACTGCATTTCCCAACCACCCTTGCAGGGACCATGCAACTGAGTTCTAGTCAATGGAATATGAGTGGAAATAATGTATTCCATGTCAAGACCTGACATTAATGTACTTTCTGCATAACCCTCCTCTTCTTTTATCAGATGCAGAAAATCCAGCAAATAACCCATTATTTGGGAAGATAGCCATTAGAGGAAGTGAATCTAGATCCTGAGTAACAGAGTGAAGCAGAGCCATCTTTCCCAATGACACAAAATTAGACTGTGATTGAAAGAAAGAAAAAGATCTCTGTTTTGCTTAAAGTCGTTGTGATTTGGAGGCTTTTTGTTTTGTTTTCTTTTGTTTATTTTTTGTAATTTTAAAGTCGTTGTGATTTGGAGGTTTTTTGTTTTGTTTTCTTTTGTTTATTTTTTGTAATTTTACCCCTAGCTACTCTACATCCTGGAAGAGTAGTCGTAACAAGGAGAACCTCCTGCAGTGTGATCTCTACTAATGCTCTGTCCCTTGGCTTTGTTATTTAAAACCCTACTTCTAACGGTATACCTAGAGTTGTTCATATTCAAGAAACTGAACTTACATTATCCAAGTAAGAAAGATACTACATAAAAAAATGCAATATCAATTTATGTTTATATAAAACAAAATATAGAATTGATTACATTTTAGATTACATTTTAACTAAAATATTATTTTCATGTAGTAAAGTCAAAGTGGCAAGTCAAATATATGGCTAAGTCAGATGGGCCCTCTCAGAGCATCTTTTGCATCGCCGTAAAAATGACCATGGCTTTGTTCATAAGGCTTTGGAGAATTTTGCCTGGTTCCTGGTATCATCCTTCTTCTGGATACTTTTACTCTTGGCGTTCTGCCCCTATAACCTCTCTCCTGCCTGGACTTACCTTCTCAGACCATCCAGCTCAGATTGATGACTCAACTGGGTGGCCTTCTTGGCTTGTTATTTTGAATTCTCCATAATGTCCTGTCCTACTTCTGTATATTGAGGCTGTGGACTTTTCCTGCCTTGTCCTTCACTGATCTGAACTTTTAATATATTACAGTCTCAGCTTAAAGTCTGTATTTGTGATTCCTTCTCATGTGAATAAGGGTTCAACCTAAATAATAATTGGAAGGTGACTGAGCAGGCATAATGAACTGGCTGTTTGCATCCTTCCAAAATTTATATGTTGAGGCAATAATATCCAACGCCATGGGTCTTGGAGATGGAGATTTTGAGATATCATTAAAATTACATGAGGTCTGGGCAAGGGGAGGGAGAACATCAGAACAAAAAGCTAATGCATGTGGGGCTTAATACCTAGGTGATGAGGTGATAGGTGTAGCAAACCACCACGACACACGTTTACCCATGTAATAAACCTACACTGCCTGCACATATATCTCAGAACTTAAATAAATAAATAAATAAATAAAGTTACATGAGGTCCTAAGGGTGAGGCCCTTATGATGGGATTAGTACCCTTATAAGAAGAGTTACCAGAAAGCTTGTTCTCACTCTCTCTCCATGTCACACTCCCAAAAAGATTAGGTGAGGACACAGTGAGATGGCAGTCACCTACAAGCCAAGATAACAGGCTTCAGGATAAAACCTATCTTGCCAATACCTTGATCTTGGTCTTTCAGCCTCCAGAATTGTGATAATTTTTTAGGGTTTAAGCTCCCCAGTCTATAGTATTTTGTTATTGCAAAATGTAAGCTGAGAAATAACATATATATCTTTCCTCTTTGTTGCAAATTTGATGCCAAGAAGACTAATACAGTAGGTGATTAAAGCAAGGAGTGATTGTTGGATCTTGCTGGTGAAAATGAATAAATTAAATATGTACCACAAGCCAACCAGGATGGAGAGGTTCTGTTAGTCATCATTGACTTCTCATTTTACAATATTGTGGACACATTAAATTTAGTTTCAGGTTGTCTCTTTTTTTCTGGAAATAATGTTAACCACTCCTTTTGTATTAATATTGCTTAAATTTTTACAATTTAAAAATTTAACTTTAAATTTTAGCTTGTAGAGTACAGTCTATCCTATCCTGATATCAGTGAAAGAGGACCTAGATTAGGGTTAAATATATCTCAGTTGTTTCGTTTCCAAGATATTGTGGGTAGACCTTATCATCATATCCATATATTGACTAGGAGAGGCTGTAATATATATCTTAATTTGAAAGATTCGTTGTAAGTCATAAAATAGACCCCAAGGTTTTCTGAGTTCTCAAAGCCAACTGTTACAGTCAAAATATAAGGTGGTATATCTGTTTATACTGAATCAGTAAGTCATGGATACTCAAGGATAATTTTCCAGATACAGTATAAGAAATATTACATTATAGTAACCAATGAAATGATTGGGGAAAATTTAGAGGGGAGCAATTTGTTATACTAAAATGCAATGGTACCAAAATGTGTTATGATCACGAAAGAGCAGTTTGTTGGAATAAAAGCTAAATTTAAAGATCAAACATTTAAAGTCTAGAAAGACCAACTAGTTAAAATTTTTAAACCTTATATTCTGTATATCAAATGATAATACTCACAGAACAGATGGAGGCAGGAAACTTTAGGTCTGTGCTCACATCTATGGAAAACCAATATAAAACAGGAGACTGAAGTCAAGTGATCGCTTAAAAGATATTGGCATATAAGTAGCACAAAAACATACATTATGCTTCCAATTTAGTGACATTTTTACATTTATAGAATAAATTACTGAAAAGCACCTTCTATTACTTTGATAATCAAATTATTATGGAATACATATTTAGACAACATTTTTTATCATTTTAAAACTCCCTTTTTTAATATTATCAAAATGCTAAAAAGCTTGCAAAATCCCACAATTAACTAAATATAGAAAGGAGACAGAAATACACTTCATGAATTTTAAGTTAAAAAATGTCAAAATATAAACTCCAAAGTAAATGTTCCCATAAGGACAGTTTTATCTGCATCAGAATCATTTGTTTCCCTTATTCAAATGATGAATATAGAGTTGAAGGAAAGAACTCAGGCCAATTAATGTTGCACAACCCCAACATGTATAGAAAATGGATAAAATCTGTGGCGTTTTCAGGTTGTGGTTAGCCATGCTGAACTCTGGACTGTATGCCCTTTCTTTACTCTGTTTCATAGGCATGTTGGTTACTGCAGGCTGCCTATCCTGGGCCCTACTAATCCTGGATTCCACCTGGATTCAACCAGTGGGCAACCCCCAGGGAAAGCTGGAGAACGTACATGGGAAATGAGACATTCTGTCTCTCCCTCAAGGCTGCCTCTAGCAACCTTTGAATGCAGCTGTGTGTTCTCCATATTTCATACCCCCATGGCAAAACCTGCCACAATTCCATATTATTTCTGGAATCCTTGGACCCAAGGCAGCCCCTATTTAGCTTATCTCTTCTCTTTGCCCTTCTAACAAGGGGTAGTATCAGCTTCCTATTTGTTTAATCTCTGGGTTTTCTTGCCATCTCCTATATAACTCCAAGGTCTATCACCATTTGCCTGAATTAAATTCCTTTTGCTTTACGTTGTTACAAGGTGTGGTTAGACCATGATTGATGGGTTAACTATGTTTTCTCTAAGATGTAGAAGCTTTCTACTGCTTGTTGGCTACTCTACAGAGACAGATAGAATCAGGATCACACAGCGGATGTGAAAGGAGCACAATAAAACAAAAACTATTTCTTCAGGATTAAAGAGATCAGTCAATTCAATGAGTTAAATGTCTACATTATATGTAGATGATATTTAATATTCCTTAGTATAATACAATTCACTAGAAAATGGATAGATCCATTCTTAATTTGGTCCAAGGGAGCTCAAAATTCCAAAAACTTAAAAGGATTGTTATAATATTCTATACCCCTAAAGCCACCCTGTGTTGACAAGACAGTTTAGGCCATTGTTTGTTACAAACTTTGAAGGTTAGACATCTCTATAAAATAGCCTTCCTTTCTAACCACCAGAGAATAAAAATGAGGATCAGTGAGTCACTTTATTCCTAAATATATTGCTACCAAACCAAGCTAAGTCATAGAAAATAAAATACAATTAAATAGTAGACTGATATATTGTCTTGGATGTGATGTAGTAGATGATAACTTTTTAAAAATACCGTAACAACTTTATCCTTATGTAAAATCCCAGGGAATGATATTGTGGCATCATCAAAAGAAAAGCTGGACAAACATGAATGATCCTCTATCTATAATCCTCTACTATGAAGGCTTTGATAAAGCCCAAGTATATATGTTTCATATAATAACCTCTAATATTGTTAGCAACAGCATCTTCTTTGATAATTATGTCAAACCTCCAACATGCCACCTGTTGCTTATTACCTCCAATACTGTTAATATAAATATATGTATACAAATATATATAATTATTATTTACATATATTTCTAAGTCATATAAATTATTTTGCCAAACAGCCATCATTCCCATGGTTAATACCATTACCTGTCTTAAAGTCTGCAATAACTGTTGCTAATAAAATGAAACATAAAACATCAATGAAGAAGCACCAGAAACTCTCATTCACTGCTGGCGGTAATGTAAAATGGTACAACCACTTAGGAAGACTATTTGATAACTGTTTACAAACCTAAAACATATTCTTAACTATATGATCCAGAAATTGGGCTCCTTTCTATTTACCCAAGTGAGTTCAAAACCATGTCTGCACAAAAAAAACTGCACATGGATGTTCATAGCAGCTTTATTCATAATTGCTAAAACTTGAAAACCACCAAGTGGCCCATCAGTAGATGGATAGATAAGTAAACTGTGGTACATCCAGACAACAGGATATTATTCGACACTAAAAAGAAATGAGCTACCAAGCCACAAAAAGACATGGAGGAAGTTTAAATGCATACTACTAAATGAAAAAAAGTCACTCTGAAAAGGCTACATTCTGTATGATTTCAATTATATAACTTTCTGGAAAAGGCAAAACTGTGGAAATAGTCAATCAGAGGTTGCCAAGGGCTTGGGGGCAGGGTGGAATGAATAAGTGGAGCATAGGAGATTTTAGGGCAGCAAAACTGTTCTGTATAATACTGTGTGGGTACATATCATTATATATTTGCCAAAAACCTTTAGAATATACAACACCAACAGTGAATACTAATGTAACCTGCGGGCTGGGAGTGATAATGATGTGTCAGCATCCATTCAACAATCATAATAAATGTACCAGTCAGGCCAGATCTGAGTTGACTACCTTATTTAGTTACCTAAAGCCTACCAGTCTCTCTCACACATCATTCCCTGTTATCAACACTGGGTCGTGCAGTAAGAAATAAAAAAAATCGTTACTACTGATTTGCCCAATTTATAAAGTAAGCCCTTAGAACTAACTAGTTAATATTCATGGGTTTGATAACTTGCAAGCTGTCCAACCCAGAAGGCCTATACCTATAGTGATTTAGAATGACTGAAGTCAGGATTTGCATTAGACAGCAGAGCTGCTGGGCTGTGGTAAGGAAGAACTCCACTAATAATCAAGCACAGCCTACAGTCCCAAACCTAAAGCTCCAAGCAGTTTTTATCTTCTGTTCTTTATCACCTAAGCTCTCCCTACACACACACACACACACAGATTTGATTATTTGAAATTGAATACAGCCTTGGCTAAAATCAAAATGGTGTCCGACACACTGTAGATGCTGAAGAAATCTTTTTTGGCTTGATAGTTTGCATCTCCATCTGTCGTATTCCTTCTCTCACAACTTTTCTTTTCTTTTTTTTTTTTTTTTGAGATGGAGTCTTACTCTGTTGCCCAGGCTGGAGTGCAGTGGCATGATCTCGGCTCACTGCAACCTCTGCTTCCCATGTTTAAGTGATTCTCCTGCTTCAGCCTCCCAAGTAGCTGAGATTACAGGTGCCTGCCATCATCCCTGACTAATTTTTATATTTTTAATAGAGACGGGATTTCACCCTTTTGGCCAAGCTGGTCTCGAACTCCTGACCTCAGGTGATCCACCCGCCTTGGCCTCCCAAAGTGCTGGGATTACAGGCATGAGCCACTGCACCCAACCCTCTCACAACTTTTCTACACTTCTCTTATATTTCTCTCTTGCACAATTCTCACGCTGATGTGTCACACAGCATAATTATTTATGTTAGCATATCCTAACAAATCAATACCCTCTTTCAATAAATACATACACCAAGTGGCCTTCTTAAATTTGCTTTGAAATTTCACAATAAATTAAATATCATATACCACGAAACAATAAAATCAATGAGATTTTAAAGAAAAAAATACTTTTAATTTGAAAGACAAAACTTTTAATTTTCCTCTTTGTTCACATAGTATCAATGTGAACAAAGATTCACATTGTCACAAGATTTTCTCCTCTAGGTTGTATAAAACATAAAACAAACTGGCATGTAAACCAAATATGCTTTGGTTGTATTTTAGAGTCAGAAATAGAGTAAAACCAAATAATGCACATATTATCATGTTATATTATAGATCACAGACTATATTAACATGATGAATACTCTTTTTTACTTTTACATGACTCCTACCCCCTAAATTCTGCTATGCACATCAGGGCCACGCCCTCTCTTCAACACATTGAGAAGCAAGGTCTTGTGTTGACTACTTGACAATCTTGTATCTGTCCAAAGGTGCTGTCTTAATTCAGTTATCAATAGTCTGTATACATCATTTCTGATAACTGTTCAAAATTCCTATAACCACATGTAGATAAAGGCTCAGTAATAAGAAACAGAAGAAATGTCTTTTCTGGTTGGGTAAAAAAAGAAGATGCAACCTCTGGCTTGTGTTTGTATTGTTTTGTTTTCCAGAATTTTCTACTTAAGTCATTTTTAAAAGCTGAGGTTTTAAGACACATTTTGGCTTTAATGGTCTTTAACACTAATACCAAGATTCTGGAAGAAGGCCCTTTCTAAAGTTTTTGCTCAATTGTAAACAGAGCCTTTAAGTCTGGTACAATCTGAATTGAGTCTATCACGCAGTTTATTTTTTGGGTGTCATGTTAATCAAACATAAATTCTAAGATTATGAATTCTAAACGGATGCTTCAGCTTGGAAGAGATTCAAAAAGTGATCTAGTATAAACTGACATGGGAAAAGAGGGATATAAAATGCAGATAAATTGGGAACAGTTTGGTAGGTTGGCCTCAACATGAAAGAGTTGAGAAAAAATCTGGTTAACACAGTGCTGGCTTGATAGGGCTACTAAGTGAAGAAAAGGATAATGAAGAGAAAGTAGATGAAGAGAGTTAGCAGAAATTGTGGTTCATCTCATGGACTGACCCCTAATAGGGATACAGAATCCAAAATGTCCAGCAGAAACGTGGTAGGTTATCAAAGAGTGCAAAAGCCCTTTCCAATCACAAATACGTACGTCAGTATGTCAGGAATCAGTAGAAGAAAAGAGGAAACTTGTAACACAAGAGAAAGAGCTTCCAAGAGCAATGGTGAGCTCTTCACTGCCGCTGAGCATGTGAACAACCTTGTTCATTTTTGCCAACAAGAGAATTTCTTAGAACCCACCCCTACTCTCTTAATTGTATTTCTTCTTCTGATTTAAAACAATATTCTATTCATAAGTATATTCTAAGAATGTTCTTTTTAAATTCATTTGTCACATTTTATTGAGCATCTATTATATGCTCAGCACTGTTCTCGGAGTCAGGGTTATATCAGTGAACGACTCAGAAAAAAAATATTGCTAACATAGAATATACTTCATTTTGAGCAGTTCTCCCACTCCAACACTTTTGACCCACTTTACCCATGCTGTATTATCCTCCATAATATGTTTATTATCTCAAATAAACATATTTCTTCATAAATATATATAATACATATATATTTGTGCGTATATAGGTATACGTGTGTATATATGTAAATCTATGTGTGTGTGCATATGTATATATAGGGGTGTGAGTGTGTGTATCAGATTCAAATAAAGGCCAAGGAGGATAATACAGCATGGCAAAGCGGGTCAAAAGTGTTGGAGTGGGAGAACTGCTATTTAAAAAGAGAAATCATAGACGACCTCACTTAAAGTTGTATGTAAGCTGAAACCTAAAGGAAGAGAGGGAGCAAGTCATGAGTACATTGGAAGAGGAGCATTAGAGCATTCCAGGCAGAGTGAACAGAAAATGCAAAGGTGTCAGGAGCCTTTGAGGAACCTCGAAGAGGTAAGGGTGACAACAAACGGATCACAGAGGGAGAGAGAAATACAAAACCAGGTTAGAGAGGTAGTACATGTTGTGTCTGTGTGAGGGCTCAGAGGCTCTGTTTTTTGCTCTGAAGCCACTGGAGAGATTTAGCGAGGAGACACATGCTCAGTGGGAGATGTCCAGGCAATCGCTCTGGCTGCAATGTTGAAGATCAACTGAAAGGCACCAGGGACAGAAGAAGGCAGAGAATGAGGAGGCTATTGAAATGATCCAAGTAAGAGATGACTGTAGTTTAGACCAAGGTGCTAGAGGGAGCAATGGGGATAAATGGCTGGACACCAGATACATTTAAGGTAAAGTCATCAAAATGTGCTGATGGGTTTGGATATGAGGTGTGTGAGAGAGAGAGAGAAGAGTAAGAACAGTGCCAATGTTTCTGGCCTAAGGATATAGAAGAGGACCTCTGATGGTTAATACTGAGTGTCAACTTGATTGGATTTAAGGACGCAAAGTATGGTTCCTGGGTGTGTCTGTGAGAGTATCGCCAAAGGAAATTAACATTTGAGTCAGTGGACTGGGAAAGGCCGAGGCAGACTCACCCTCAATCTGGGTGGGCACCATCTAATCAGCTGCCAGCATGGCTAGGATAAAAGCAGGCAGAGGAACATGGAAGGACTAGACTGGCTGAGTCTTCTGGCCTCCATCTTTCTCCTCTGCTGGATGCTTCCTAACCTCGAACATCAGACTCCAAGTTCTTCAGTTCTTGGACTCTTGAACCTACACCAGTGGTTTGCCAGGGGCTCTTGGGCCTTCAGCCACAGACTGAAGGCTGCACTGTCGGCTTCCCTGCTTTTGAGGTTTGGGGACTCAGGCTGGCTTCCGGGCTCATCAGTTCACAGATGACCTATTGTGGGACTTCACCTTGTAATTATGTGAGTCAATACTCCTTAATAAATTCCTTTTCATATATACATCTATCCTATTAGTCCTGTCCCTTTAGAGAACCCTGACTAATACAGAGTCCATGTATTAACATTGGAGGTTCTAGAGGAGAAGCAGGTTTGAGGGTGGAAATAGGGTCTCTGATTCGAAAATGTTAACTTTGAAATGTCTATTTTAACTCCAAAAGAAAATCTAGGATAGGCCAGGTACTCATGCCTGCAATCTCACCACTTTAGGAGGCTGAGCTAGAAGGATCACTTAAGGCCAGGAGTTTGAGACCAGCCAGGGTAACATAGCAGGACACATTTGCTACAAAATAATTTTAAAAATAGCCAGGTATGGTGGCAGGCATCTGTAGTCCCAGCTACTTGGGAGGCTGAGGCAGGAAGATTCCTTGAGCCCAAGAGTTTCAGGCTTCAGTGAGAAATGATCACCTATCCCTACAAAATAAAATAAGACCAGGCACGGTGGCTCATACCTGTAATTCCAGCGCTTTGAGAGGTCGAGGTGAGCAGTGAGGTCAGGAGATCGAGACCATCCTGGCCTACATGGTAAAACCCTACCTCTACAAAAAATCCAAAACATTAGCCAGGCATGGTGGCACGTGCCTGTAGTCCCAGCTACTCATGAGGCTGAGGCAGGAGAATAGCTTGAACCCGGGAGGCGGAGGTTGCAGTGAGCTGAGATCGCGCCACTGCATTCCAGTCTGAGTGACAGAGTGAAACTCCATCTCAAAAAATAGTACATAAATAAATAAATAAATAAATAAAATAAAATTTGGTGTAGACAAGCATGTATGCAATTTTCAAGAGAGATCTGAATTGGGAATATATGTTTGGAAAAATCTAAGACTGTGAATATTATTTTAAATGAGGTTGTAAAACATTTCCAAGGAAAATTGTAAACATAAAGGAGAAAAGAAGTCTAAGCACCGCTTTTAGTTCTATCTAAATTCATTGGTCAGAGAGATAAGAGAAGGACAAAAAGGCTTAAGAAGGACTAGTCAGGGAGGCAGAAGAAGCCAACAAGAAGGTTGGTGTCCCAGAAACCAAGTGAAACAAGTGTGTAAGAAAGAGAGTGATCACCTGTGTCAGTTGCTGTTGATTGGTCTAGAAAGGTCATTGGATTTGGCAACATGGATCCATTAAGGATTTTTCTTTCCAGACATGGGGTTTTGCTCTGTCATACAGGCTGGAGTGCAGTGGCACAGTCATACCTCATGGCAGCCTTCAACTACTGGGCTTAAGGGATACCCACCCGCCCCCCGCTCAAATAAGCCTTCCCAGTTGCTGGGACTACAGGCAGGTACCACCACACCTATCTAATTTTTAGGTTTTCTTTAAATATAGTGTCTTGCTTTGTTGCCCAGGCTGGTCTCAAATTCCTGGACTCAAAGGCTTTTCCCACGTAGTTGGGAATACAGGCCATCAGTAACTATGCCCACCTCATTAAGGATATAAGCAAAAGATATTTTGGTTACATGGAAAGAATTAAAGCCTAATTTGAAAAAGTTTGCTAGATTTTTTTTTCATATATGCATAGCTGTGACTGACTGTACACTCATGCATGTGTAAGATACACATAGAATCACATCAAGTGATCAGGAAATTAATACTATCATGTGGCTGAACAGTGAATAAAGACTATGCTTTTTGTTATGAAGAAAAAAATTCCCAAAAGGCAATAATTTGGAAATGCTTTTGATATTATGGTTCTAATATTTATGCAAAAATATGAGTGACATTAAGTTTTTTTTAAGATGAACATTATTATTATTTTTTATTATTATACTTTAAGTTCTAGGGTACATGGGCACAACATGGAGGTTTGTTACATATGTATACATGAGCCATGTTGGTGTGCTGCATCCATTAACTAGTCATTTACATTAGGTATATCTCCTAATGCTATCCCTCCCCGCTACCCCCTGCCCACAATAGGACCCAGTGTGTGATGTTCCCCTTCCTGTGTCCAAGTGATCTCATTGTTCAATTCCCACCTATGAGTGAGAACATGCGGTATGTGGTTTTGTGTTCTTGTGATAGTTTGCTGAGAATGATGGTTTTCAGCTGCATCCATGTCCCTACAAAGGACACAAACTCATCCTTTTTTATGGCTGCATTGTATTCCATGGTGCATATGTGCCACATGTTCTTAATCCAGTCTGTCACTGATGGACATTTGGGTTGATTCCAAATCTTTGCTATTGTGAATAGTGCCACAGTAAACATATGTGTGCATGTGTCTTTATAACAGCATGACTTATAATCCTTTGGGTATATCCCCAGTAATGGGATGGCTGAGTCAAATGGTATTTCTAGTTCTAGATCCTTGAGGAATCGCCACACTACTTTCCTCAATGGTTGAACTAGTTTACAGTCCCACCAACAGTGTAAAAGTGTTCCTATTTCTCCACATCCTCTCCAGCACCTATTGTTTCCTGAGTTTTTAATGATTGCCATTCTAAATGGTGTGAGATGGTATCTCATTGTGGTTTTGATTTGCATTTCTCTGAGTGATGATGAGCATTTTTTTCATGTGTCTCTTGGCTGTATGAATGTCTTCTTTTGAGAAGTGTCTGTTCCTATCCTTTGCCCACTTTTTGATGGGGTTGTTTGTGTTTTTCTTGTAGATTTGGTTGAGTTCTTTATAGGTCCTGGATATTAGCCCTTTGTCAGATAAGTAGATTGCAAAAATGTTCTCCCATTCTGTAGGTTGCCTGTTCACTCTGATGGTAGTTTCTTTTGCTGTGCAGAAGCTCTTTAGTTTAATTAGATCCCATTTGTCAATTTTGGCTTTTGTTGCCATTGCTTTTGATGTTTTAGACATGAAGTCCTTGCCCATGCCTATGTCCTGAAGGGTATTACCTAGGTTTTCTTCTAGGGTTTTCATGGTTTTAGGTCTAACATTTAAGTCTCTAATCCATCTTGAATTAATTTTTGTATAAGGATTAAGGAAAGGATCCAGTTTCACCTTTCTACTTATGGCTAGCCAATTTTCCCAGCACCATTTATTAAATAGGGAATCCTTTCTCCATTTCTTGTTTTGTCAGGTTTGTCAAAGATCAGATGGCTGTAGATGTGTAGTATTATTTCTGAGGGCTCTGTTCTGTTCCATTGGTCTATCTCTCTGTTTTGGTACCAGTACCATGCTGTTTTGGTTACTGTAGCCTTGTAGTATAGTTTGAAGTCAGGTAGCGTGAGGCCTCCAACTTTGTTCTTTTGGCTTAGGATTGTCTTGGCAATGTGGGGTCTTGTTTGGTTCCATATGAACTTTAAAGCAATTTTTTCCAATTTTGTGAAGAAAGCCATTGGTAGCTTAATGGGGATGGCATTGAATCTATAAATTACCTTGGCTCATGGATAGGATAAAATTGCCCACTTTTATTGTACTTATAACCATACACATTTGATATCAAGCCTCTTCTTTTATGCTGTCTCTAATAATTTGGAAATGTTTCTGATATTATGGTTCTAATATGTATGCAAAAATATGAGTGACATTAAGATATTTTTTAAAACTCCATATCTTTCCAGATGATGTCATTCTAAATTAAAAGAAAATTAAATTGACCTATGCATTTATTTTGATAAAAACTAATATTTGGAAGGTGGTAAGTACTAAAGTTGACTAACCATGCTCTGTCGTATCAAGTACCATTATAGTTTTTTTTAAATGATAATTTGATTTTTATAATATATCCATTGTCTTATTATTAGCTATTTTATTTTCATCCTCTTGCTAAAGAGTAAGGCAGAAGGAGTTTTTAATATTTCAGTTACAAGCAAACTCCAAGTGTTAATATGGCTAATATTCTATAGTATGACATAAACTCCAGTAGGTTTTTATTACAACGTAACTGTCCAATAAAATGTGATATAAATATATGAATCAGAGATCAAGCAATGGCTCTTGAAACAACTATCTCATACCAGGAAGAAAGTCCTGATTTTAACACACTATGATGTGTACAAGAACTCTGATTACCACACAACTCAACATATCCATCATCTTTAATGAGGTCCCAAGTTTTAACTATATTGGGTATTTTTCATCTCCTACTCTAGAAATAGAGATTAAGGTTGAAGATATATAAACAAGATATCAAATTTTTGAAAGATGACAGGATTAATATTAATTTAAAGGGAATGTTGGCACGTATTTAAATATCGGACATCATGTGTATAGAAAATGTCCATTTTCATCTGGTAAATCACAGCTTTCAGTGTCTCTGTGTCTCCTTCCTGTCTCCTTCAAGTTAAAAGGTGTTCTATATAGCTTTCAGGTCCTCTTTTTGTAATCAGAGTTTGTGGAACCATCTTTACAAAAATAAAGCACACACTCTGATGCTGCTGAATAGACAAGAACAGAGATAGGTAAATCACAGAATCACATGGATTCATCCCAAGTGGCATGGAATTTGAGAGAAAAAAATGTACTCAAGGAACAAGGGGGAACTGCTCGGGCTGAAAAGTGAAAAGGTCACTCAAGTTTGTATTTCACATCTCTAGTCTTTCAAGTAGATCAAAGGTGCTTGTCTTTGTGTGACTGATTCATGGGGTTGCCAGATGACCACATATGGCAGGGCAGCCTTCGTTTTAAGAACCTGCCCTACCTGCTGTTCTCCTTAGGGGTCCTGACTTCCTATTGACCTTGCCTGTCTTATTCTGGCTGCTCCATGCAACATGGGGAGAAAAGGAAAACTTTGATTTTAGTTTCTTAGGAGATGTTGCACATTTTAGATAAATAATTGTAAGATTTTCAATTTTCTTTTGCTTCATTCACCAGAGATTACCCAGAGTTTTCAAGAAGAAAATGTTTCCAAGATAAGTATTTGTAGGGTCTCAAAAAATTTTACATTTGAAACACCTTGGCCTGATGCCCAGGAAAGCATTCCTATGTCTCAGCACATGAAAATCTCAATCTTACTTTCTAGAAGAGCAAACTAGACTAATACGCTTTGTTTGAAACTTGAAGATAATTGGGGGAAGAAAAAGAAAACTCTAGAGAGAAGTAGAGTTGAAGGAAGTTAGGAAACGTGGACTACTATGATGGCATTTATTGCAGAGTGTTAGAGTTGCAAAGTGTTTTTTACTTATGTTATAAAATTAGTTCACATTTTTAGTCCCCAAATCAACTATATTACTGATAATGAATATTAGAAAACTGTTTATGATATTACCTTATTACTTTACATTTTTTACAAAACTGTATCAATCATTTTTTATTAAGTGAATTGTTTGTCATGCATATAAAAGTATTTAAAAGATTATGTAATCATGCACTTGAAAAATCCAATAAATTAATACCTGAATTAATCTTCAAAAATTCATACTTTTGTAATATCATTGACTTATTGATGTTACATTTATTCACAAATATTCTTAAATGTTTAAATAAAATGTTTAATGTCAACGATTTTTTTAACTTTTTTTTTAATTATACTTTAAGTTCTAGGGTACATGTGCACAACGTGCAGGTTTGTTACATATGTATACATGTGCCATGTTGGTGTGCTGCACCCATTAACTCGTCATTTACATTAGGTATATCTCCTAATGCTATCCCTCCCCCCTACCCCCTCCCCACAATAGGACCTGGTGTGTGATGTTCCCCTTCCTGTGTCCAAGTGATCTCATTGTTCAATTCCCACCTATGAGTGAGAACATGCGGTGTTTGGTTTTCTGTTCTTGTGATAGTTTTCTGAGAATGATGGTTTTCAGCTGCATCCATGTCCCTACAAAGGACACAAACTCATCCTTTTTTATGGCTGCATAGTATTCCATGGTGTATATGTGCCACATGTTCTTAATCCAGTCTGTCACTGATGGACATTTGGGTTGATTCCAATTCTTTGCTATTGTGAATAATGCTGCAATAAACATACGGGTGCATGTGTCTTTACAGCAGCATGACTTATAATCCTTTGGGTATATCCCCAGTAATGGGATGGCTGGGTCAAATGATATTTCTAATTCTAGATCCTTGAGGAATCGCCACACTATTTTCCACAATGGTTGAACTAGTTTACAGTCCCACCAATGGTGTAAAAGTGTTCCTATTTCTCCACATCCTCTCCAGCACCTGTTGTTTCCTGACTTTTTACTGATTGCCATTCTAACTGATGTGAGATGGTATCTCATTGTGGTTTTGATTTGCATTTCTCTGATGGTGAGTGATGATGAGCACTTTTTCATGTGTCTCTTGGCTGTATGAATGTCTTCTTTTGAGAAGTGTCTGTTCATATCCTTTGCCCACTTTTTGATGGGGTTGTTTGTTTTTTTTCTTGTAAATTGGATTGAGTTCTTTATAGGTTCTGGATATTAGCCCTTTGTCAGATGAGTAGATTGCAGAAATGTTCTCCCATTCTGTAGGTTGCCTGTTCACTCTGATGGTAGTTTCTTTTGCTGTGCAGAAGCTCTTTAGTTTAATGAGATCCCATTTTTCAATTTTGGCTTTTGTTGCCGTTGCTTTTGGTGTTTTAGACATGAAGTCCTTGTCCATGCCTATGTCCTGAATGGTATTCCTTAGGTTTTCTTCTGGAGTTTTTATGGTTGTGCATTTGTCACGTAGTTCTCGTGTTATGGTTTTCATCTCTATCAGTTATTTTAAGGACTTCTCTACATTGGTTATTCTAGTTAGCCATTCATCAAATCTTTTTTCAAGGTTTTTAGTTTCTTTGTGCTGGTTACGTAGCTCCTCCTTTAGCTCTGAGAAGTCTGATCGACTGAAGCCTTCTTCTCTCAACTCGTCAAAGTCATTCTCCATCCAGCTTTGTTCTGTTGCTGGTGATGAGCTGTGTTGTTTTGGAGGGGAGATGCACTCTGATTTTTTGCACTGCTTTTTCCCCATCTTTGTGGTTTTATCTGCCTTTGGTCTTTGATGATGGTGACGTACTGATGGGGTTTTGGTGTGGGTGTCCTTTCTATTTGTTAGTTTTCCTTCTAACAATCAGGACCCTCAGCTGTAGGTCTGTTGGAGTTTGCTTGAGGTCCACTCCAGACCCTGTTTGCCTGGGTATCAGCAGCGGAGGCTGCAGAAGATAGAATATTGCTGAACAGCGAGTGTTGCTGTCTGATTCTTGCTCTGGAAGCTTCCTTTCAGAGGTGTACCCCACCGTGTGAGGTGTGAGGTGTCTGTCTGCACCTGGTGGGGGATGTCTCCCAGTTAGGTTACTCAGGGGTCAGGGGCCCACTTGAGCAGGCAGTCTGTCTGTTCTCAGACCTCAACCTCTGGTGGGAGATCCACTGCTCTCTTCAAAGCTGTCAGACAGGGGCATTTGCCTCTGCCGAGGTTTCTGCTGCTTTCTGTTTAGCTATGCCCTGTCTCCAGAAGAGGAGTCTGCAGAGGCAGGCAGGTGTCCTTGAGCTGTGGTTGGCTCCACCCAATTCGAGCTTCCCAGTACTTACTTAAGCCTCAGCAATGGCGGGTACCCCTCCCCCAGCCTCACTGCCAGCTTGCAGTTAGATCTCAGACTGCTGTGCTAGCAATGAAGGAGGCTCCATGGGCGTGGGATCTTCAGGGCCAAGTGTGGGATATAATGTCCTGGTGTGCCGTTTGCTAAGACCCTCGGTAAAGCGCGGTATTAGGGTGGGATTTATCTGATTTTCCAGGTGTTGTGTGTCTCAATTTCCTTTGGCTAGGAAAAGGAATTCCCTTCCCCCTTGCACTTCCCAGGTGAGGCGATGCCTCGCCCTGCCTCAGCTGTCACTGCTCGGGCTGCACCTGTGGACCAGTGCCAACTGTCCGACATGCCCCAGTGAGATGAACCCGGTACTTCAGTTGAAAATGCAGAAATCACCCATCTTCTGTGTTGCTCACACTGGGAGCTGGAGGCTCCAATATTTTTAATTGTAATGTTTTTGTAATATCTTGAGACTCAAGCATTCTGTCTTAGCTCTTCTCTTAAAGGCATCTCAGCATAGTAAATGCCCATTTTCTACACAATATTAGAGACAATAGCTGAAATAAGTAACTCTCTAAGCACTTTTTGCTTATGATAAACCTTCTTTTAGTTTGATTTAGCTTTCTAAGCATTTCCCAACTTTTACTTTTTTTTTGTTCTATGATGCTATTACGTAAGAAAGTCTAATGATTGTTCTCTAAGTCATTTAGAATCATAGAAACCACTGGACCCATCTCATGCAGCTGATCTTTCACTATTCCCAATATGAACAAACTACTTAAAACCTGACTCACCCATCTAGACTCACAACACAGACTGTGAGGAAGGTGTGCATGGAGGACATGGTGGAAGACTCTTGTAGATACCATGCCACGTGTAAAATCGACCCAGTCTCATGAAAATAGGGTGTTATTAAACATGTATTAAACATGTATGCCTTATCTCAAGAATATCCAAAGAGTTTCTTGACTTCTCACCATTAGGAACACTCGTGATAAATAGACACTGAAAAATAAAAGTTACGGGCAACTTTAAAACAGAGATGAAGGTGATTAAAAAGAAAGTCATAGAAATAGAGTACAAAGAAGGCCAAATTACTAAATGAAATATGAATATGCTAACATATAACAGAAGGAACTAAACACTGTGTCCCAGAATAATCTGGTACAGAATAGACAACACTGAGTTTTGCCTTGTCAAATTTACCTTACTTCAAGGGTAATAACTCTTCTGGACATTTAAAAAAAAATAAAGTTTCTAAATTGGAGAGGGACAGAATTTAGAAAATCTGGGTGGTCTCAAACTTTTCCATGACAATATTCAAGGATAGAATATTGTTTTAAAAATGGCTATAACATTATACAGAAAAAAAAATAGTATGACCCAATAGTCTTAAACTGAACTAAATTCTTCTTCAAGTACAAAGGCAAGAGACATATCATGATTTGGGGAATATAATACTTTTGAATTTTTCATGAAAAACATTCTGATTTACAGAATCTAGACAATTAAGAAATGAATCAAAATATAGAGTTCAGAAATAATAAAGCCCCAGTAGGAAATAACTAAGGCTACATACCAGCTATAAATACAAAAGAAAATACAACATTATAAGACCTAAAATGTTAGGAAACACGACATGTCTAGCTGCAATTAGGAGGTTATGAGTGTGCTGAGGACACTGGGGGAATGTTAACTGCACCAACTTTCTGATTTTTATTAAGAAATAAAGGTTTGGTGTAAAGACATGCATTAAAATCAGTCCCTAGCAGCAAGATCTAAAAGTTATTTTCTAGAGATTATGATACAAAGTACTAAGAAAAAAAAAAAGATATCATTTAGCAGGTAATAAGGCAAACCTCACTGAATTCCAAAAAGTTTCAGTATTGTTAACTCTTTTATTATAGCCCAATAAAACTAGAATTTTCTTTTCAAAAAATAGACACAAAAGAGAAAGAAACTAAACAACTTTGACATTCCACAATTTTGTTATATCACTGTTGATTCAAAAAGGACAACCTAAAATTTAAAGTTGCAGAGTACTTATAAATTAGAAACAATGAAGTCACGTCAGAATTATGAGATATGGTTACAGCAGTTCCTAGTGTAAAGCATAGTATAGATAACACAAGAAAGAATCAAAGTAAGTGAATACAAATAAGAGAAATGCAACCAAATACAACTTCAAAAGGGAAGTAACAGAATTTCATAAAGATAAAAAACAACTTAAAGCAATGACAGACAGAAAAACGTAGGACTAATAAATAAATGTAAGAAATTAGAGACAAAAAGAAATCTATAAATAATTTGTGGATGTATAAGTATAAAAAGAAAGCACAAATGCACAAATGTAAAGTATCAGTGGAGAAATAATTTAAGTAAATGGAAATCAGAGTAATAAAAAATCTTACTCAAGTTTATAAACATTATGTTAAACCTAAATAAGTAGGTTTTTTAGGAAAATGTAAGTTACTGAAATGGGCCCTGGAAGAGACAGAAAAATCTAACCAGGATAACGACCATGGAAGAGTTTAAAATAGTATCAAGAAGCTGTATCTACAACAATACCATGAAGCCTACATGGGCAACTATTTTACAATGTGAAGGAAAAGACTATTCTAGTGATATTTTAACAATCTGATGATATATAAAGTGGAAAGTTTACAAACTCTGTATACAAAACACATGATAGTGATAAAAAAGGTAAAGTCAATCTATTTTTATTGACATGAAATCCTAAAATAATTATAAATAAAATTCAACTATTCTTTATAGCAATAAAAATGACATAAGATAATAAACAGAAAATAATGAAGTATAAAAAGGGACATGCCAAATTAAAACAGAATCTTTAAACAGTGATTTTTTTGATATGTAAATAATCATTGTAAATCAATAATAAAAAGACTTCTCCCCTTACACCCAAAAAAACTGATCAAATGAGGGGAATAGGCATTCACAAAAAAAAAAAAAAAAAAAACAAACAAAAAAAAACCGGCAAAAAGGTCAGAAGCGTATTTAAATAATGATACTTATGAAGAAGAAAATGCAACTTAAAATGTGAACACATTTCTCACTTTCAATAAATTAACACTTCGACAACCCAGTGTGGATGGGAGCATGAGACAGCATGTTCATCACTACATATTTTGACAGTATACCTGAAGTACCATTGGCAATAGTTGACTAAATTAAAATGCATATGCAATTAAAATATATATTCCATATATTTACTTCTATATGTATACACATTGTATGCATAAAAAATTTCACAATAGTATTACATTTAAATTGAGATCAAAATAAATTTTTTTTATTATACTTTAAGTTCTAGGGTACATGTGCACAACGTGCAGGTTTGTTACATATGTATACATGAGCCATGTTGGTGTGCTGCACCCATTAACTCGTCATTTACATTAGGTATATCTCCTAATGCTATCCCTCCCCGCTACCCCTTACCCACAATAGGACCGATGTGTGATGTTCCCCTTCCTGTGTCCAAGTGATCTCATTGTTCAATTCCCACCTAGGAGTGAGAACATGTGATATTTGGTTTTCTGTTCTTGCGATAGTTTTCTGAAATGATGGTTTTCAGCTGCATCCATGTCCCTACAAAGGACACAAACTCATCCTTTTTTATGGCTGCATAGTATTCCATGGTGCATATGTGCCACATTTTCTTAATCCAGTATGTCACTGATGGACATTTGGGTTGATTCCAATTCTTTGCTTTTGTGAATAATGCTGCAATAAACATACGTGTGCATGTGTCTTTATAGCAGCACGACTTATAATCCTTTGGGTATATCCCCAGTAATGGGATGGCTGAGTCAAATGGTATTTCTAGTTCTAGATCCTTGAGGAATCGCCGCACTGTTTTCCACAATGGCTGAACTAGTTTACACTTCCTCCAACAGTGTAAAAGTGTTCCTATTTCTCCACATCCTCTCCAGCACCTGTTGTTTCCTGACTTTTTACTGATTGCCATTCTAACTGATGTGAGATGGTATCTCATTGTGGTTTTGATTTGCATTTCTCTGATGGTGAGTGATGATGAGCATTTTTTCATGTGTCTCTTGGCTGTATGAATGTCTTCTTTTGAGAAGTGTCTGTTCATATCCTTTGCCCACTTTTTGATGGGGTTGTTTTTTTCTTGTAGATTTGATTGAATTCTTTATAGGTTCTGGATATTAGCCCTTTGTCAGATGAGTAGATTGCAGAAATGTTCTCCCATTCTGTAGGTTGCCTGTTCACTCTGATGGTAGTTTCTTTTGCTGTGCAGAAGCTCTTTAGTTTAATTAGATCCCATTTGTCAATTTTGACTTTTGTTGCCGTTGCTTTTGATGTTTTAGACATGAAGTCCTTGCCCATGCCTATGTCCTGAATGGTATTACCCAGGTTTTCTTCTAGGGTTTTTATGGTTTCAGTTCTAACATTTAAGTCTCTAATCCATCTTGAATTAATTTTTGTATAAGGAGTAAGGAAGGGATCCAGTTTCACCTTTCTACTTATGGCTAGCCAATTTTCTCAGCACCATTTATTAAATAGGGAATCCTTTCCACATTTCTTGTTTTTGTCAGGTTTGTTGAAGGTCAGATGGCTGTAAATGTGTGGTATTATTTCTGAGGGCTCTGTTCTGTTCCATTGGTCTATCTCTCTGTTTTGGTACCAGTACCATGCTGTTTTGGTTACTGTAGCCTTGTAGTATAGTTTGAAGTCAGGTAGCGTGAGGCCTCCAACTTTGTTCTTTTGGCTTAGGATTGTCTTGGCAATGTGGGGTCTTGTTTGGTTCCATATGAACTTTAAAGCAATTTTATCCAATTCTGTGAAGAAAGTCATTGGTAGCTTGATGGGGATGGCATTGAATCTATAAATTACCTTGGGCAGTATGGCCATTTTCACAATATTGATTCTTCCTATCCATGAGCATGGTATGTTCTTCCATTTGTTTGTGTCCTCTTTTATTTCACTGAGCAGTGATTTGTAGTTCTCCTTGAAGAGGTCCTTTACATCCCTTGTAAGTTGGATTCCTAGGTATTTTATTCTCTTTGAAGCTATTGTGAATGGGATATTCATTCATGATTTGGCTCTCTGTTTGTCTGTTAGTGGTGTATAAGAAAGCTTGTGATTTTTGCACATTGATTTTGTATCCTGAGCCTTTCTGAAGTTGCTTATCAGCTGAAGAGATTTTGGGCTGAGACAATGGGGTTTTCTAAATATACAATCATGTCATCTGCAAACAGGGACAATTTGACTTCTTCTTTTCCTAACTGAATACCCTTGACTTCTTTCTTTTGCCTGATTGCCGTAGCCAGAACTTCCAACACTATGTTGAATAGGAGTGGTGAGAGAGGGCATCCCTGTCTTGTGCCAGTTTTCAAAGGGAATGCTTCCAGTTTTTGCCCATTCAGTATGATATCGGCTGTGGGTTTGTCATAATAGCTCTTATTATTTTGAGATATGTTCCATCAATACCGAATTTATTGAGAGTTTTTAGCATGAAGGGCTGTTGAATTTTGTCAAAGGCCTTTTCTGCATCTACTGAGATAATCATGTGGTTTTTGTCTTTGGTTCTGTTTATATGCTGGATTACATTTATTGATTTGCGTATATTGAACCAGCCTTACCTCCCAGGGATGAAGCCCACTTGATCATGCTGGATAAGCTTTTTGATATGCTGCTGGATTCAGTTTGCCAGTATTTTATTGAGGATTTTTGCATCGATGTTCATCAGGGATATTGGTCTAAAATTCTCTTTCTTTGTTGTATCTGTGTCAGGCTTTGGTATCAGGATGATGTTGGCCTTGTAAAATGAGTTGGGGAGGATTCCCTCTTTTTCTATTAATTGGAATAGTTTCAGAAGGAATGATACCAACTCCTCCTTGTACCTCTGGTAGAATTTGGCTGTGAATCCATCTGGTCCTGGACTTTTTTTGGTTGGTAGGCTATTAATTATTGCCTCAATTTCAGAGCCTGCTGTTGGTCTATTCAAGGATTCAGTTTCTTCCTGGTTTAGTCTTGGGAGAGTGTAAATGTCCAGGAAATTATCCATTTCTTCTAGGTTTTCTAGTTTATTTGCATAGAGGTGTTTATAGTATTCTCTGATGGTAGTTTGTATTTCTGTGGGGTCGGTGGTGATATCCCCTTTATCATTTTTTATTGCGTCTATTTGATTCTTGTCTCTTTTTTTCTTTATTAGTCTTGCTAGCAGTCTATCAATTTTGTTGATCTTTTCAAAAAACCAGCTCCTGGATTCATTTGTTTTTTTAGAGGGTTTTTTGTGTTGCTACCTCCTTGAGTTCTGCTCTGATCTTAGTTATTTCTTGCCTTCTGCTAGCTTTCGAATGTGTTTGCTCTTGCTTCTCTAGTTCTTTTCATTGTGATGCTAAGGTGTCAATTTTAGATCTTTCCTGCTTTCTCTTGTGGGCATTTAGTGCTATAAATTTCCCTCTATACACTGTTTTAAATGTGTCCCAGAGATTCTGGTATGTTGTATCTTTGTTCTCATTGGTTTCAAAGAACATCTTTATTTCTGCCTTCATTTCATTATGTACCCAGTAGTCATTCAGGAGCAGGTTGTTCAGTTTCCATGTAGTTGAGCAGTTTTGATTGAGTTTCTTAGTCCTGAGATCTAGTTTGATTGTACTGTGGTCTGAGAGACAGTTTGTTATAATTTCTGTTGTTTTACATTTGCTGAGGAGTGCTTTACTTCCAACTTTGTGGTCAATTTTGTAATAAGTGCGATGTGGTGCTGAGAAGAATGTATATTCTGTTGATTCTGGGTGGAGAGTTCTGTAGATGTCTATTAGGTCCACTTGGGTGCAGAGTTGAGTTCAATTCCTGGATATCCTTGTTGACTTTCTGTCTTGTTGATCTGTCTAATGTCGACAGTGTGGTGTTGAAGTCTTCCATTATTATTGTATGAGAGTCTAAGTCTCTTTGTAAGTCTCTAAGGACTTGCTTTTGAATCTGGGTGCTCCAGTATTGGGTGCATATATATTTAGGATAGTTAGCTCTTCCTGATGAATTGATCCGTTTACCATTATGTAATGGCCTTCTTTGTCTCTTGATCTTTGATGGTTTAAAGTCTGTTTTATCAGAGACTAGGATTGCAACCCCTGCTTTTTTTTGTTTTCCATTTGCTTGGTAGATCTTCTTCCATCCCTTTATTTTGAACCTATGTGTGTCTCTGCATGTGAGATGGGTCTCCTGAATATAGCCAACTGATGGGTCTTGACTCTTTATCCAATTTGCCAGTCTGTGTCTTTTAATTGAACCATTTAGTCCATTTACATTTAAGGTTAATATTGTTATGTGTGAACTTGATCCTGCCATTCTGATATTAGCTGGTTATTTTGCTCACTAGTTGATGCAGTTTCTTCCTAGCATCGATGGACTTTACATTTTGACATATTTTGCAATGACTGGTACCTGTTGTTCCTTTCCATGTTTAGTGCTTCCTTCAGGATCTCTTGTAAGGCAGGCCTGGTGGTGACAAAATCTCTAAGCATTTGCTTGTCTGTAAAGGATTTTATTTTTCCTTCACTTATGAAACTTAGTTTGGCTGGATATGAAATTCTGGGTTAAAATTTCTTTTCTTTAAGAATGTTGAATATTGTACCCCACTCTCTTCTGGCTTGTAGAGTTTCTGCTGAGAGTTCTGCTGTTAGTCTGATGGGCTTCCCTTTGTGGGTAACCCGACCTTTCTCTCTGGCTGCCCTTAACATTTTTTCCTTCATTTCAACTTTGGTGAATCTGACAATTATGTGTCTTGGGGTTGCTCTTCTCAAGGACTATCTTTGTGGCCTTCTCTGTATTTCCTGAATTTGAATGTTGGCCTGTCTTACTAGGGGAAGTTCTCCTGGATGATATCCTGCAGAGTGTTTTCCAACTTGGTTCCATTTTCTTCATCACTTTCAGGCACACCAATCAGACGTAGATTTGGTGTTTTCACATAATCCCATATTTCTTGGAGGCTTTGTTCATTTCTTTTTCCTCTTTTTTCTCTACACTTCTCTTCTTGCTTCATTTCATTCATTTGATCTTCAATCACTGATACTCTTTCTTCCAGTTGATCAAGTCGGTTATGAAGCTTGTGCATTTGTCATGTAGTTCTCATGTTATGGTTTTCATCTCTATCAGTTCTTTTAAGGACTTCTCTACATTGGTTATTCTAGTTAGCCATTCATCAAATCTTTTCTCAAAGTTTTTAGTTTCTTTGCGCTGGTTATGTAGTTTCTCCTTTAGCTCTGAGAAGTTTGATTGACTGAAGTCTTCTTCTCTCAACTCATCAAAGTCATTCTCCGTCCAGCTTTGTTCCGTTGCTGTGGTGGGCTTTGTTTACCTACTAAGCCTCAGCAGTGGTGGGTGCCCCTCCCCCAGCCTTGCTGCTGCCTTGCAGTTAGATCTCAGACTGCTGTGCTAGCAATGAGGGAGGCTCCGTGGGGGTGGGACCCTGTGGACCAGGTGTGGGATATAATCTCCTGGTGTGCTGATTGCTAAGACCCTTGGTAAAGTGCAGTATTAGGGTGGGCATTACCCGATTTTCCAGGTGTTGTGTGTCTCAATTTCCTTTGGCTAGGAAAAGGAATTCCCTTCCCCCTTGCACTTCCCAGGTGAGGCGATGCCTCACCCTGCTTCAGCTCTTGTTGGTCGGTCTGCACCTGCGGACCAGCACCAAATGTCAGACACGCCCCAGTGAGATGAACCCGGTACCTCAGTTGAAAATGCAGAAATCACCAGTCTTCTGTGTCGCTCACACTGGGAGCTGGAGGCTGAGCTGTTCCTATTCAGCCATCTTGGGCGCGCCCCCCTCGTATCATTACTATTAACTTTGGTGCACATAAACTTCAGATTCCTTCAGGGGTTGCCTCACATTATAGTGCTTAATGAGTGGAGCCTGGAAGCTATGGGGTTTTTCATTGTCTTCCAACTCCATCCTCATGTTTAGATGTTTTTATACAACTGTGCAATAGAGGAGTCAGAAAATTTTTTCTGTAAGATACTAAATGATGTGGCTTTTTAGGCTGCATATGGTCTCCGACCCATATTTTTCCTTAGTTTTATTCTACAATCCTTTAAGACTGTAAATACCATTTCTTAGTTCACAAGCATTACAGAAACAGTCTGCTGAGTGGAATTGGCCCACAGGCTGTTGTTTGCCAACTGCTTCTCTTGCTCTGTCTCCCTGGGTAGACTATTTCAGTGCCAGCCTCATGGTGGAGCTAGGTAGGTCCCCTGTTTCTTTGTTCTAGTTTTAATATTAGGAAGGTTCTTGAATGTGGGCATTTGGGGGTGGGGCTTTCTCATTTTTCTTGCCCCTTTGTCCTCAAAGCAACCAAATTCTACCTTACATCTCTTGAGGTTCTAGAGCAGGAGGGAATTGTCATTTCTTCCCTTAGCATCACAGGGAGTCTGCTTTCTATTGTTGCAGTATTATTGGCCCACGAGGTTTTCTTGTTTCTCTCCTGGAAACAAAATGCTTTCATTGGAAGCAATAGATGTTCTCTTGATTTCTGATGGCATGAAGTAGAGCTTTCTATCCCTCTTCAAGAGGCAGAGGGGTTTTGTATCTATCCATCCCACAGTAACCCTGGGGACAATAAGGTTTTCCACCCCTTTCCCAGAGGTGTAAGTCTTTCACTTAGAAGATGACAGTCCTGTAACAATAACTACCTCAAAGCAAGCACTAGCTTTCTGTATGCCTGAGCCACTGAGGGGTTTGCAGCAGCCTCCAGCTCTGCCTCTTTCTTGACAGCACTCGGCAGGGTTCATGAAGCAGAGCCTTGGAGTGAATGTGTCTTTGGCCTTCTAGGTATTCTAAACTGATGCACTATCTTGCACTTTAGCCTTTAAAAATTCATTAATCTTTTAGCTAATATCCTCTCACCTGCCTCTAAAGCAACCACCTTCCCCTCTTCAGTTCTTCCAAAGGAGAAACAGGTCATGCTTCCCATCTCTCCTCAAGAAATCTTTTCCCTCTTTGGAATTCAGTTTCCTTCTTTGTGTTACAATCTCAAGTCTTGGCTGGGTTTCAAACTAGTTATAGTGTCTTAAGTTTTCTGGCACTCTCTCATGTTTAGGGTAGGAACGACTGACTCCTTAGGCTTTCGACATCCTAAGCAGAAGCCCTCATAGTACTTTACTCTTTGGGGAGGAATGGCTCAGTAACTATTTAGTGATAGATGCATTATTTGAGAACTCACAGACTTTAACCCTTGTTCCTTTACAATAGTGTATTTCATATTATTTCTTGTTTTGCTGTATATGGATTTTACATACAGTGAGTATGGCCTTTTAAAATATCTAACATCCCACACACCCAGGGAGAATGACAATTAAACAAAACTCAGTAGTAGAAAAATGTCAGTTCTATTTGTTTTTTGAATAAACAGCTTCTGGAGGAAAGAAGATGACCTGGTAAATTTGTTTAATGGAAATATAATTTTTTTTTTTTACTTTTACATGTGCTGATTAGAATAGAGATATTGTTGACTACTCCAATATATTACTTAGTCATTATTATTTTTTATTATTACTCATTCTTTTTACAAACATTTTGTTTTTATATATGCACTGCCAGACACTCTGAAGCAGGGGTTGTTTTTTTTTGGTCCATGGGCCAAATCTGGCTCACAACTTGGTTTTGTACAACTTCCAAGCTAAGAATGTTTTTCACATTTCTTAATGGTTATTTAAAAAATGGAGTTTTGGGACAGAGGCCACCTGTGGCCCAAAAAAACAAAAATATTTACTATTACACCCTTTATAGAAAATATTTCCTACTCCCTATGTCTGGAGGATACAAGGATGGGTAACACATTGTCCCTGTCCTCGAGGCCCTTTCACTCTGGTCAAACAAATCAGCCATACATATAAATAAGTAAAACGTGAATTAGAAAATCACATACCCTATGAAAAATACCAAATAACATTAAATAAAGAAATAGTGACAGCAATAAATACTTTCAGCGAAGGCATTCTGGAAACCGCTTTGCTGGGGATGGTATTTTAATGGGACAGTAAAATATGGGTAGAATTAATATATGCAGGGAACTAAATAAATCAAAGAAGCAATGGATACGTAGGACTTCAAAACAAGAAAACTGATTTTACAACATATGGATGGGAAAATCGTGTGATTCATTTTTCTTTTTTTTTCATCCTCAGTCATTAGCCCTGCTTCAATAAGATTCAGTTTCACTTAAGATTTATTTTAAATATTTTTAGACTTGGTACATAATCTCTCAGAAATTTATAGTTTTGCTGAGGAGACTGATAAAAATAGCTGCAATTTAATCTTTAGGTATACTCCATAAATTGTACTGATGACATGAAACCAAATAGTCATTCTTAAATTAGTGCCTGCATATCCCCTCGTGTTGCACACTTAGGCACCCAACCCATAGAATAATCATGGTGTAGCTACCCACAAAATTAATTTTACTGCAAAACTGGGGCAGAGTCTTTTTCGGTCTTGTGTTGTTGATGTCTTTGAGCGGTTTGTCACATATGTACACAAGAATCGACAGAATGTATATTCCGTGTCAGCTAATCTTTTGCTTTTTCATGAAAGTCCAAAGAATAAAAGGTTTTTGTGTGCCGAACAAGAAATCTATTTTTGTGACAACTGAAAACCTAGCATGCCATTTACATCATGAACAGGGAACACTGCTGTGACAAGACCAGACTGGTTACTAGTCACTGGTCCTCAAGGCTAATTCTTGTCTGTCCAAATAAGTTACAACATGCAAATTTGAAAAGAATTCTCACTAGTAACCCATTTGGGCTTTCCTTTTATTTATAGATTGGTGTGTTAACTGATAAACCACTGTTTGGCATTTTTGTTTTGAATATATACACATATACAATCATTGGTTCTTCCTGACACAACCACATTCAATAGTATGTTTTACGTACTGAGGATGGATTTCATGATCTTAAAAGTGTCTCCCATGCACTTTCCATTTTATATTCTTCTCTGTTCCTAGATTGCATAAAACTTTCATCCTCTATCTTTGGGGAGCTTATAAATTATCCGAGCTGCTAAAAATGGAGGCTGCTGAAAATATATCTACCAGGGAAAATCGATCAGCTGTCTGCAAAGTATCAGAGCAGATACATTCTCTGCTGGATGATGCATTAGTATATTATGCCCGCTGCTGAGGATTAAAAGGGCATACCCCATTCTCAAAGGGCCTTGGATGATCCACAGGAGTTGGTGGACCACCTTGGCAGCTTCTTGGAAATGAACATTGGTGAGTCTCCTAATGCTGCTCCCAAACCTGTTCACATAGTTCTCTGTGGGCTGAATCTTTCCCGTGTTTGACTTCTCATTTTTCCCTCCAGCTCAATCACCCCCAGGCATATGAACTTCAGAGAAAGAGGGAATTTTTACATCTGTCTCTTTTCCTAATTCCATTGACATGGATTTAACACTTGTTTTCTCAAGTCTCCCCTTCTGATTTTCAAAATCCTGTTCTGGATGTTAAAAAAAAAAAAAAAAAAAAAAACTGAACACCTAGAGGTCTTTTAAAGGCCCATAAAAACATCTCAAGGCAATAGGGATATCTCTTACTAGTCAGCGAAGGCCACATTCAAGTTGGATATAAAATGCACAAAGATAAATATTTCAATCTGTGATTCAAATAACTTCATATGAACACAACTAAATTTAGCTGTAATTTCCACCACAGTAACTGCCACAATATTACAAAATAGCCAAAAATGTTACTTTTTATTATAGTATCACTACTATTGTTTTAAATTATATTTTGTAATGGATGTATAAAATATTGGCTTAGGCCGGGCGCAGTGGCTCACATCTGTAATCCCAGCACTTTGGGAGGCCGAGGCGGGCGGATCACAAAGTCAGGAGATTGAGACCATTCTGGCTAACACGGTGTAACCCCGTCTCTACTAAAAATACAAAAAATTAGCCGGGCGTGGTGTTGGGTGCCTGTAGTCCCAGCTACTCGGAGGCTGAGGCAGGAGAATGGCATGAACCCGGGAGGTGGAGCTTGCAGTGAGCCAAGATCGCGCCACTGCACTCCAGGCTGGGCGACAGAGCGAGACTCCGTCTCAAAAAATAAATAAATAAATAAATAAATAAATAAATAAATAAATAAATAAATAGTTGTTTTTTGGCTTAAACCAGAAAGACCTAATGAGAAGCTTTGAAACCTGTGACTGTTAATTTATACAAAATTAGAAAAATAAAATTAGAAAAATCTGAAGGTATTGAGAGTGATCTCAGAAATAGTGTTCCAGAGACTCGTCGTATCTGGAATGTTTAGTACATTTAAACTGCTACCCTATAAATAGTAAGCATCTGCAAAATAAAATATATTTTGATGTCTATGTAAAATACGGGTTTTCACAATAGAGGGATAACAAACCTAATACCTGTGAAACCTTTTGCTAAAAAACATTAGGACAAAATAGTCTGATACTATCACTTTTGCAGCAGCATTTAAAACACAATTAGCAAATTTTGAAGAATAATTACTGGAGACGTTTTTCAAATAAAAAAAAAGTAGAACACTGTGCTAGAGAGAATTCAAAATATAAACAGGGAAATAAAATATCTTTCAAAGTTAACTTCAAGGGCATTTTCAAACTACCGTAAAAGATGAAGCTAATGTAACAGGAGACTATTTGATGGCACTCATGCTATAGGCATGGCTAAATCTATTTTGGATCAAAAAGAGGCAGCCAACCTGAAAAAAAGGAGCCCCTATCAAACTTTGGGAGTGGTAACCCGCATCAAGGACATTGCTCATTCTGAATGACCCAGCAGCCTCTGCATCACTTACCAAGAATACTCACCTCAAACAATATGCCTTCTGATTTCCTCAGTGTGTTCAATGGGGTGGCAAAAATGGAAACTTTTATTTAACAAAAAGTCTGGTGATTTGAATAACTTTTTTAAAAAACAATAGGAAGTGACTTAGAAAACTTACTTCACAGATGAACTCTAGCTTCATCTGGAAAATTGCAACCCACCTGTGCAGCAGGGTGCCACAGCATTGTAACTCTGGCTTCAATGATGATTTTCCTCACAGAGAAGGGGAATTAAGACATCCAGCAAAAGGTCAGGCTTTGAATAAGATGAATTAATTCCTTTTTTGGTCCTGCGTGATAAAGAATGTTTAACAAAATTGGCTTATCCAGCCGATACTTTTTCAAGGCTAAATAATGTCAATCAATAATGGCAGGAACTCTCAAGGTTGTTATTGCCTATGACAAGATCATTGCAATTAAAACAAATGCTGGGAGATGAAACAGGAGAATTGCTTGTGGGAATGATGAGGTATTTGAGCATTTTAGTTCAATTAAAAGTAATGATGTTTACAATGTCTTTGTTAAAGATAAGAATAACATCATCATTCATCTTTCTTCACTGAAAAGAGTCCTTTGATGAGTATATGCCAGTGATAGTAAAATGGAATGCCCACCTGTGGAGCCGAGAACTTTCAACCCCATCATATTACTCAAATACACAAACAATTTATAAAATTTCTGACAAATACAATGTGAATATACATTGTCTTGAACCGTCTCTTCGGCAACATTCTTGGCATTTTTATTCAGTGATTATTACAATACAACCTATCCATCAGTAAAAGAAAAGAGCTATGACCTGGCTTTGCATACATACCCATACTTATACTCCTGAAGGTAACGCCAGGATGGATTTCTTGGTCATGGGACCTTCCTCATTTCAGTCCATTTAATTTTTAAAATTCATCAACTTAATGCAATGTCTTATCCAACAACCAAGAAATACAGAAAACAAATTATCTAAGTGTAAGCAATGGCATTTAAATCCATAAATAATTTACATTAAAGCAAGCACAAATATATTATTGAATAGAATGCAAAATTTGAAAGAATCATTAAGATAAAAAATATGGTAGCTATTATCTTTAAAGAGTCAACCAAAACACCCAGGACATATTTCCCTCTTATTTTAGGGCTACTAGGAAGAAAAACTTGTGAAGTTTGGCATTATTTAACCAATGGTGATGCTTGTGTTTTCCACGTACTTCTAGTAAGCTAGCCACAGAAGTGACCAACACATTCTCAGTCACTCTCCCCTGTGAAAAGTGGTTTTCAAATGAGATGGTGATGTTTAGAAAAATCAATATCAGTTTTTATCAAATGAAAGATTTAATCATTTTAATCAACTAGGTTTTCTCCACAAGATGAGACACATCATTTTTAATTCATAAATGAATTGATCATCATTTTTAAATAAAATGAAATTAACTAATAACATAAACTTCTTTCAGTGTATTCATGTCTCTGGTTTAACTATTTATTAAATATATATTTAGAAAGAAAAGATATCCTTTAAGGAATCTCACTAAGCATTGGGAAAACTCAGTCTCTTGGTCTAAGATAGCAAAGTTATTTTCTTCAGTGAATTCTGTTTTTTTAAAATTATTATTATACTTTAAGTTCTGGGGTACATGTGCAGAACATGCAGGTTTGTTGCATAGGAATACACGTGCCATGGTGGTTTGCTGCACCCATCAACCCATCACCTACATTAGGTATTTCTCCTAATACTATCCCTCTCCTAGCCCCCCACCCCCCAACAGGCCCCAGTGTGTGATGTTCCCCTCCCTGTGTCCATGTGTTCTCGTTGTTCAGCTCCCACTTATGAGTGAGAACATACAGTATCTAGTTTTCTGTTCCTGCATTAGTTTGTTGAGAATGATGGTTTTCAGCTTCATCCATGTCCCTGCAAAGCACATGAACTCACCCTTTTTGGTGGCTGCATAGTATTCCATGGTGTGTATGTGCCACATTTTCTTTTTCCAGTCTACCATTGATAGGCATTTGAGTTGGTTCCAAGTCTTTGCTATTGTGAATAGTGCTGCAATAAACATACATGTGCATGAAAAAGTTGGAAGTTAAAAGTTAATGAATAAAAGAACAATGTGGATGCATCCCAGTTTTGCTTAAAGCCTAAACATCAGATACAGTTTGGAGAGGAAATTCTAGTTTGTTAACTGCTAAATGTACGAGTTTGACCAACTTACTTAGCCTGTCTGTGTGTCTACCTCCTCATGTATCAGATGATCATAATGTAATCATTGCCACATGGTTGATTTTGTGTGATTATTTTAGATCATGTATGCAAAGTGGTTAGTCCAGGGACTAACACAGATTAAGTATTCCATAAAAGTTAGTATTTTTTAAAGAACCCCAGGATATAATAATGCTGATGTGAGGTTTCAACACAGTAAATGTATTGTTTCTCTCCTCTACACCAGGAAGACCCTTCACAGACAGGTGTGCTCATGGATGTCAAGCCTGGAGAAGAGGTAATAGCACAGTACTGAGGAGCCTACAGTTATCAGTACAGCTAGGAGCAAGTTCATCCCAGAGTCGCAAATGCTCCAAACTGAATTAAGCTTGAGAAATTGGAGATTTCAAAGGAAGACCGAGATTGGTACAATGGAAATGGGTTTCAGGGCACCCTTCAAACCACAAAGAACCTGAGAAAGAAGAAATAACTGAAATATGAAGGCTGAATAAACATTCAAATTAGAAATTATTAGGAAAAGGTACCTATGCAGATGACAGTCTGCAAAATTCAGAATCAGCAGAAGCAAGGGCAGTCCTGCTTCTGGCTTTTCACATCTTTTCTACCATGTGACACATGGGCAATTTGGGTCTATTTAAAGGATCGACAATACAGCAGGCTACTTGGGGTGTGTCCTGGGGGATCTTGCGAAATCCAGAGAAAGAGCAAAATAAGTGATTCGGGTAATATAAAATAAGTCCTATGAAGACCAATTAGAAGTATAATGGCTGTTATGTCTCAATAGAAGGGGAGTAATTATTACTTCAAGCACTTCAATGAAAGTACAGTATTAGAGATTTGACAAACAGCTGATTTTAATGTTCATGGAAGACTCAAAGGACAGAATGCACTTGGATATATTTCTGTTTATAAAAAAAGAAAACCATTTGACAAAGCTTTGTAAAGATCTGCAAAGATGTACTATGGGAACCTTGACTCTGATATCAAGACAGTGGTCAATCATCTTCCTGAGATGGTGTATTATTAATAGTTAGCTAGGGCTTTCATAACAAAATACCATTGGCTGGGTGGCTAAAACAAAAGGAGCATGTATTTCCTGACATTTCTGGAGGCTGGAAGTCTAAGATCAAGGTGTTGGCAGGTCGGGTTTCTCCTGAGAATTCTCCCTGGGGCACAGATATTCCTCTTCTCGCTGTGTGCCTGCATGCCCTTTTCTCTGTGTGTACATCCCTGGTCTTGATTTCTGTGTCCAAATTTCTTCTCATGAGGACATCAGCCAAATTGGATGAAGGCCCACCCTAATGGCTTCATTTTAATTTAACCAAACTCTTTAAAGACCATCTCTAAATAAGATTCCATTCTGAGGTACAGGGGGGTTAAGACTTCAACATATAAATAATGGGAGGACACAGTTTAGCCTATAACAGATGACTTAACTGGTGATGGTAACCATGAGTCACCAAAGACCTCTTGCATTATCCCTGCCCTGTCCTACCCCCAACACACAGGCACATAGCCCGTGTTTTCAAAATTTTAACCCACCAAACCATATGTTTAAAAATCTAATTACTTTGTTTACCAGATTTCAAATTAAGACAGCTGTAACTACATATGAGAGTTGCTTAACATCATGGGGAAAAAAGTGTTTTATGGTGGATAGATGTGTATTTGATCCCACACGAAGAAACTTGACCTTTCAATTCTGAAAGCAAATGCATAATTTTGGTTAGATTTCAAAATACTGAAAATTTCTTATGGATTTCCATATCCACTTTGGAGAGGCTGGGGTGGAAACCACTGCATTAGTTGTTAACCTTTCTAAAAGTGAGTCTCTGGTGAGGTTATTTTCTTCTGTCTTCCAACTTTGTGGTTTTATGATAACACTTAGAGTTGGCCTTTGAAAAATAGCTGGCCCCCTTAGTAGAAGGCTCACAAACGATGTGGCAGACATATACGGCCACCCAGGGGCCTAGTCCCGTACTTCTCATAAAAACACTCTACCCGTTGGTGGAGAATTTTTCCCCCAGCATGCATAGTTCAGTGAATTATGAAAAAAAAAAAAACATTTTGGTCTCCCTTCTGAAGAGGCAGACACCTCAACTATGCTGAGCTAAGTGGACAGTCTCTTTCTAGAATCTGCATCTTAACCAAAGTAAAAAAAAAAAAAAATTACCACATTGGAATGCATTCACCCAAAGAATTGTTGCCTGCTATCAAGAACACCATTTGTTTGGGTGCCTATCATTCTTAAGCTTGGCTTTTTCATCCGTTCATTCAGATCTGGGAGCACTCTCATGACCTAACCATGAAGTTCCCTTTTCTTTAGTTATCTCAAGTTAGTTTCTGTTACTCGAATGAGAAAAAAAAAAAATCCTAATAATACCAACTACACTAATTTATAAGACTTCAGACAATTAACGTCTGTACATGGCTATCTTACTTCTTTCAATAATCCCTATCATCCATATGCCAACTGAGAGTGGAAATACCATTGCCAAGCAAAAGAATTTTCCCGAATGAGGCATTAGGAGAAATGAGGGGGATTTAACTGTGCAGGGATACTCTTCCTGCAACCGAGAATCAGCTGAACATTTACAACTGCAGTCCTCAGATGTCATTACATAGCCAACTAATTTATGAGAAAAACCTACTTTACTAATATTTGTATGTAAATGTACCTTTTATGTATTTGGAGCCATTTGGTCCTTCATAGCAAGTTCTGGGTCAACAGTTCTCAAACTGTGGTTCCAGGACCAGCAGCATCAGTGTCACTTGGGAACTTGTTTAAAAAAGCAAATACTTGGGTACCACTCCCAGACCTACTCTATCAGAAACTCTGCAGGCTGGACCAGCAATCTGTGCTTTAACAAGCCCTCTAGATGCCTCTGATGCTTACTGAAATTTAAGTATCTTTGGGTTAAAGTATTGGACTGGAATGAGATCCCTCACCTCAGTAGCTAACAACTTTTCTCGTGGCTAGAGAATATAAGAAATTCTTAAAGGCATCCCTTTAGGGGTCTTGTCCTAGTTGGACCAAAGCCCTCCTCTTCACTCTACTCCTAGCACTTCTTCATCAGTTGCCTCAAGAAAGAGAGGACTGGTCATTAATGAAAGGCAGGAGGTCTGAAAATAGAGCAGTGCTGTCATTTGTGCAAAGCCTGCAACCTCGTTTCCAACTATTTGATTGTTTTATTTGCCCAGAGGCACTACTTCTCACACATTTGGCTCCTCTCTTTAGAAGGACCCCCCAACTAATCATTTTCATGTGCTTCAATGCACTGCTCTCCCAAGTATTCTTTTTAAATTGAGTGAAAATTAAAACTAATGCATACAGTTCCATAATAACATTTCTTTTAATGAGACCCATCTTCTAATGGAAAGGACTGCCCTACTAAATTAAAAGTACAGAAATATATAAAACACATAATCCAGCACATGAAACCAAAAACCTAATTTATTCATTCATTTCACTAGACAATGTGATGAAGCATAACAGTAACATGAGAAAATGAAATTGTGTTCCCCATCTCCTCCTGCCATTTCCCCTTTTCTACTTAGAAAAGGTCAGCATGAGAAAAACTTGACCTTAAAATCTACTTCCCATAAAACGAAACCAGTGAAAGCAAATATATTCCATGTCCTACTAATCTGCAAATCTAATTGTAAATTTTTAAAAAACCTCTTCATTATATAAAATCTTTTTTTATTTCAAAGGTCTTTAAGATTTAAAAAAATTATTTTTAGCAAGCCCAGGATAATTCCAAGTAATTTCAAAATCGCTATCGCAATAGTACTTTGGTTATAGGTTAAAAAAAACAAGTACATAATCTGCAGTGTTTTATGAGGTTATTAATTTGAATTATGAAATTCTAATTGCCTAGGAGTTTGTCCATAAACCACCACTCTCCTCTAGTAGGATGGAAAAGAACACAAAGTATTCCCACCAGGAAGCTTGGAAGCTTGTCAGAACCTACAAATGTTTCTCAGACTTCATGGTTTCTTTTAGAGCTTTGGATATTTTGCAAAACCTCTGATCAAAAGGTAACCATGACCTCAGAGGTAGGGGGTTATGTGTGCATGTGTGTGTCTGCACGCACGTGCATGTGTGTATTTAGCTTTCTCTTGGCATGGCTATGCACACTGAAATGCTGGAATTGCAAGAGTCCAGACTACGTTAACTCCTCTAATGACTGAGATGTTCTTATTTTATAATGACCGCTAACTAAATGGAGATTATTTGGTATGTGTTTGTGTGTGTGTGTGTGTGTATTTGTGTGTGTGAGTGTATATGTGTATTAGAAGCTTTTACTTTTTATGTGTGTAATTAAATTCTCTCATTTTTTCCAGTCACATAATAATGCAAGTATCCCCATATTTATTTCAGACCTTGGTCATTATACATTAAGACCACAAATCTTGTTTTAAAATAGAATACTTTTCTATGAAGGATATCAGCTCAATTATTTATTCTAGTTAGCTTTTTTCATTTTTAATAAACAACATCTGTTTCCTTAAGTTTTCACGATACGGATAAAAAGCTCTTCATTCCACACATCTCATCATGCAATTGACCTACATGTACACAGAATCAGAAGATTAATGTTGAACTTATTCCCATAAAACAGCATGAGGTCCAACTACAAGCCACACAAAATAAATGTTAGTTGAGTAACATTATAAAAGTAGTAGTGACAGTTTTAAAATGCCTCTACAAAGGAAACTTGTCCACAGCTAAAGCTAAAAGAAAAAAAGAAAAACCTTCAAGAAACAAAACAAATGGAAAAAAAAGAAAAAAGAAAAGAAATAAGAAAACCACTTGAAATGAAACAATGTTATAAACTTCTTATGTAAACACCCTTATTTTCTGTAGTTTGTAACCAGAATCTAGTTCCTAGTGGAATCTTGAAGTACATTGTAAATACTAATTAACAAATTCATACTACCCTTCCTGGGTGGTTAAAAAGAAAAGCGTGTAGTGATCCAGGCAGTTCATGAAATTTAAAGATGAGTACTTGGACTGTAGGATCAGTCATAGCAATGATGTGTGGTAAAGAAAAGTATCTTTATTCAGATCTTTGCACAAGTCAGTGGCTGTACTGGACGAATCACCAGCTTCTAGACATTGAGACCAATCATTCAGCCGCAGTGTTTCTTAATTGACTTTATTTGGTTTTGGTGTTGAAGTAGTTTTCCTCCAATGAGTAGGTGGCTCAGTGAGAATCCCAAAAGAAAACAGCTTCTAAAAGGGCTTTTGGTACTTAGAGGTTTTGGAAAAATGACAAGAAGAAGCATTTTCCTGGAGTAAATATTATTCCTTGGAACAAATCAAGGTATTGACTCTAACAACAACAAAAAAAGTTAACAAAAATTCTGTACAGCAGCAACTGGGATAACTTCTGAGAAATTACTTTCTAGTGACATTAAAACAGTAAATATTCAATCTGATTTATAGCTGTTTTTTCTTTTGACTGAAAATGTGCAATGTATGTGGCCTGAATACATGTTCTTGTCTCAAATATTCTACCACACACATTTCCACCAACTGTGAAGGCAAACACATTTTGACTAATGTTATTGCTTATGAAAATTTTCCTTATAACTTAAAATCCTAACTCTGTGTTTTCTTTTGAACATTCACATTTATAAATGGGCAATTGTTAAACCACTAGCTCTTTCTCTTAGAGTTACCATACTAAGGTGATAAAGTAAGTGATCCAACCTTTCAGATACGATGAATTTTCTATTTTCTATTTGGGAATACCATGTCGTGAGAAAAGAATCCTTAAGAATGAGAAAATTTTAAGAATCATTCTCAGATGCCACGGTCTCTCCTTACCATTTCTCCAATAAGGTTGTTTCAAGTTGTCTGAAGTTGTCTTTCATACAAAAAAGCAACTTAGGTAAAACTTGTCTGATCTTGTATTTTTAAAACCATTGGCAACATGCATTCCTCATTTAGCTGGACTTGGGGATTCACCCAAATGGAATAAAAATACACCAGCCTATTCTCCTAGTGTTATAGATATAATTTGGCTAGAACACTTCCTTAGAAGTAAGACATCATTCTCAAAAATCATTTTATATGGTATTTAGAACACTTTATATGGGACATAAGGTGTTTTATGAGTAAGTCTCACGCCAGATGCGGAAGGTGAATCCCAGAGGAGGTGAGCAAATCTCTGTCTCCGATTCAGGAGCAGAGTCCACGTCAAACTGTTTTCTACTCAAGCAGAGCCTCAAAGGGTTTTTCAAATCCCAGTGGCACCTATTAGCTGCCAGGAGTCTGTCAGGTGTGTGAATGTAAGTTTCTGCCAACACTGGTACCTCCTATAGCCTGATGCTGCTAGGTTCCCTGATGGGGGCCTGCGATCAGGTTTGAGTGCCCTGTAACAATGGCATTTAATGAGCCATTCACCCAAATAATACCAACTGTTATAAGGGAAAGAAGCATGGGAGGGTTAGGCTGTGTGAAACAACCTCGAATTTCAATTCTGACTGTGCTATGTGTTGATTGTATGACTCTAGGGTGCTGCTAAATTTTTCTAAGTATCACACATTTTGAGTAAAATGATTGTGCTGGTCAATCTGCTATGTCTCAGATCCTAATTCACCTCACTACTTTCTGCTTTGTGTGACTGAAGCTGGGACTCTATCCACTACATTTCTTTGGTGCTCGCTGGCTTCCTGTTAGGTTATTCAGAAGAAGGGAATGGGGAGGCCTTCCTTCTTCTCTTTTTCTTTCAGTTCTCAGTGACTCACCTGCCATGAGTCTTCCCATAGCAGGGGAAATGTTGGACCCAATTTTTTGTTGTTGTTGTTGTTTGTTTGTTTTTGAGACATAGTCTCCCTCTGTTGCCCAGGCTGGAGTGCAGTGGCGCAATCTCAGCTCACTGCTATCTCTACCTCCCGGGTCCTGGTTCAAGCAATTCTCCTGCCTCAGCCTCCTGAGTAGCTGGGATTACAGGTAACATGCCACCATGCTCAGCTAATTTTTGTATTTTTAGTAGAGACAGCGTTTCACCATGTTGGCCAGGCTGGTCTTGAACTCCTGACCTTGTGATCCACCCACCTCAGCCTCCCAAAATGCAGGGATCACAGGCATGAGACACCATGCCCAGCAGCCCCAGTTTTTACTGTCCTATTGGCACTCACAAAATGAGGCTCACAGTCTCATAGAGGTATCAGCAGCAGACACGCAGTGACTCCTCCGCCTAAGTTCCAACTTCTTGGCACCCATTGATTGACATTCTACATTCTGATATTTTTAATTACTTTCCTTTATTGCTCCAGTATTAGGGGTTGTAGTGACTTTCTTGATTACTTCCATCTTCCTTTTTCCTCATTCAGCAAACCAACACCTGTGTACCAACAGCCTATACTAAATTCTTTCCATTGGATTACCCAGTGTGGTTTCCATTTCCCTGACTGGTTCCTGACAGATACAATATAAGATAGAACTACTTAGTTAATCTTTTATGTGGATTAAATGAGATACGGTATGTCAAATGCCTGTTACAAGGTTTGACATATAAAATAAATTATATATCTCATCCTCTTGTAACATTATCTCATATTATTCAAAAGTTATCATCATACCCATATCATTATTCATGCCATATCCATTTTTATTTTATACTTCAACCTATCAAAACTCCTGTCTCCATTTGTAAAAGCTAATCTCATTGGCACAATTCCCCTCTGCCAATATATTAAGTTTCTGCAAGTTGTGGCCTTAGATATAAAGTATTTGAATTGACAGAAGAACCCTGGTTTTCTAACTCTCAGCTGCTTTCAATAAGGTATGGAATCATAGAAGACATTTTTAACGACAAGCTCCCTGATGCACTTTTAAAATATTATTATTATTTTAGTGTTTGTGAAATTGTACCACTAGAGTTATCTTTGCATATTGGAATAAAAAGCTTTGTTGCTCAGTCTCAGTAGCCACATGACAGGACCATAATGTGTCATCAGAAGATCTTCCAGTTCTTCTCCTTAATCATCTATTTTCAGTAAGAATTAGTAAGCCATTTGTATCCATAATCAGCCCTTACTGTCTTTAATATCAAAGTGAATATTCTTTATTTTCTCATCCCCTTCTAATATTATCTGATATTATTCAAAAGTTATAATCATGCCCACATCATTATTCATGCAATATGCATTTTATTTCACACCTAAATCTACCAAAACTCAGTTGAGAAAACTTTCTCCAAGTTTACGAGACTATCTCTAATGAATAGGAATTCATGAGAGATACCTATTATAGCTTCTTGCAATATAGTAATTAATTGTTCTCAAACTAGAAATTTTGTCAGCTCACATAGTTAAAATATCCTAACTTTATTGCATAGAATGTTTTTTATCATGACTTGTGACTGCCTAGAGAACCTGACATAAATATTTGCTGTCTGATTTGCCAACCTTTAATATTTTTATAATGGGATACATCATCTGAGACTTCCATTTTTTTCTGAAGGCAAGACCGAAATGCCAAAATAAGTACATACATAGTATATTTCTTGAAATTTATCAATGTAGATGGTTAAAATAAACGTTTTAAGATCTTTTCTAATTACAGATTCAGTGAAGAGAACTAACCTTTGAAATAATGCTAGGGACAATATGCCATACTTTTTCTTTCTTTGCCCTATAGCTAACTGCCCCTCCATAGATGTATTAAGACATGTGTAAAGAAGCACAATCCTAATGAAACAACTAGATTTTTAAGTAGAAAAATAGAAATGTTTGATCTTGCATTGTTTTATTCATGAAATCAATAGTATGTGCAAGTTGAAAAATTCCCAATATGCTGGCACAGAAATTAAATTTGTGAAATGAGGAGTCAATCTCTTTGCTTTTCAATTCTCCGTCATTATGATGATAAACTCAGTGGATGACATAAGTTATTGCCTTAGAACAACTAATGAATCCAGAAATGGCTACTCACTTTGAAATATGTGCAGATAACAATAACGACAGAGCAGGAATCACCTGATCCTGAAATTAACAAATTCAGCATGCAAAAAAAAAAAAAAAAAAACTTAATCATCTCATGACTAATCCCTTGAGTGAATCAATTATTTAACAATATTATCTTTCCTATGCCAATGACCCCTCTATGTGTCTGAACAACTTGAAGGCATAAGAAGGATAAAGAAATCAATGAAAACATAAAGTCTACATTCAGTTTGACTTTCAGGACACCTGCAAAGTCATGAATGTGATAAAGATTTATGATAACTTCCTCACTGTCTCCCCCTATAGTATGCATGCATCATCCTTTACTCCTAATCCATAGGTAGGTAATAAAATTAGAGAGTTATGATGATAGGGACTTAAAAGCCAAGTGTTTCTTACAAGGCAGGGGATAAAATGAGATTGAAACTCTGATAATACTCTCTATTCATTTGAAAGGATACATTTTTCATCTTCTCAAAATGTGCCTATAACTCTAGTACTATGCTTAGAATAAAATTTCCTAGCAATTCTTTACTTCTTTTCTCCAAAATAAGGAAACAATGCTTTCAAAGAAAAATCCTATCTTCTCATAACAATCATGATTCCAGTAAATAAAAACATGTATGTGCAAACAAAGCAATGAACCAGAAAAGGGTACTTGTAGTTTCATTCTCACAAATATCTTCAAGTGTGCTTCTAGAATCAACAAAATTTAAAGGGACAGGTGAAGAATAAGCTTTGTTGGCTGAGACTTTAAAAAGTATGCACTAATGGTTTAGAGTACAAATATGTATATATATATCGATCAACTTAGATTTATTTAAAAACCGGAAAACGTAAGTTTGTAAAATTGTATGTGAAGATTTGGTAACATGAATGTCTTCTGAGCAGTAAACCACATTTGTAGGAAAGAAATGACTTGAAATTTCAAAATATTTGCATGCTGTTAGAAATTCATAAGTCTCTAAATTTAAGTTAGTTTTAAAACTTGGCTTGTGTGAGTCTCCTAATTCTTTGAAAACTAAAAAAGAATGTAAAGCAAGTAAATTTCAGAGGTTTCTTTTCCCTTGGAACAAACTGATGGTTCTATAAATTGCTTTCAACTGATTTTACCACTCCTAATACTTAAACTAAATGCTAATCGTTCTGATATATTCTTGTTCATGTGTATTAGTTTTCTATTGCTGATGTAACACATCACCACAAACTTAGTAGATTCAAATACTGTAAATTTTTAATCTTTTGCTTCTGGAGGTCATAAGTCTAATTGGTTCTATGAGACTAAAATCAAAGTGTCAGCAAGGCCGGGCTTCCTATGGAAGCTCTAGAGAATTATCTGTTTTCATGCCTTTTCCAGTTTGTAGGAACTGATTACCTTCCTTAGCTCATGGCCCCCGTTTACTACAGCTTCAAATGAGACAACACCAGGTTGAGTCCTTCTTAGATCACATCAGTTTAAACCTCCTCCTAGTCATATTTCCTTCTGACTCTCCTACACATCCTTCCTTCTCTTCAAAGGACCTTTGTGATTAGAGTGGGCCCTTCTGAAGAATCCAAGGTAATCTCATCTCAAGGTGCTTAAGATAATCACATCTACATGATCTCCTTTTCCATGTCAGGTAACACATTCACAGGTTTCAGGGACTACACTTTGCTCTCCACTTTTGGAGAAATCCTTGGAAGATACTCATTTCATTTAGCATATGATGTAGAGGCACACAATACTCCTCACAGTCAGAACACTTGAGCATGTAATTATATCCCAAACATTTTTAAAATTACGTTTATGTTGTTTTACTTGGTAAATGAGATTTTTGCATATGTGATTGAGATAGGAAGATTACCTAGGTGGGTAATTGCAAGAATATTTGTAAGATAAAGAGGTAGGTATGAAATAGAGTCAGAGAAGGAGATGTGATGACGGAAGCAGAAGTCAGAGCGATGTGATTTCTGGCTTGGAAGCTGGAAGGAGGCTGTGAGCCATGGAATATGGGCGGGCTTTAGCAGATGGAAAGGCATGGAACTTGACTCTCCCCTAGAGATAATTATTTAACCCTGCTACTGAGTCTAAAAAAGGTCTTATCTATCATCCCTGTGACTGTCAAGAGAATAGATCCTCCATACTCTCTCATACACAGGTTTTGTTTTCTCTTTCCCGTTAAGCAGTTTTCCTGTTGCTTGCTTAAGTGGTTTTTTTCCGGATAGAGGAGGAACTATTACGTGTTATTTTGTAAATACATACCCTAAATAAACATATGTGTGTACAAATACTGTGTCATTACATACATTCTGATGATTTCTAATTTGTTGATTGTATCACACACTGTGGTTTAGTGTCAAGCATCCAATCATTTGACTGGTCTTTCATAACGTTCTTCTCAGTGTATACATTCACCAACTTGTCATACTTCTTGAATTATATTTGTTTCCTTCAGTAGTCAACATGTTTCTAATTTATCTTAAGAATCCCTTCAGGCCATTCTAGCCTCAAATGAAAAAGTATAATCATTACCTCATTTTCTTCTGCAAACAGATATGCAGCAGCATTTTTTTCCCCATATTTCTAGAATACTCCCAGAGTTGCAGTTCATGATCATATAAGTTGTACTTCACACAGCTCCAGGGGCACTGTTTACCTCAGAGTCATCATATAATAGATTGGCATATTACTGATTGCTGCAATTTGAAGGTGGTAACTAAGTACCTTAAGAACGGTCAACTGTTCCTATATTGCACGAAGGTGGCATTCTGGCCAGTGAGTGCTACTTAAAATTTGATATCAAAAACTTATAATTTGATAAGAATGACCAAATTTTTGCCCTTAGATCTGATGGAATAGCAAGGATCAAGCTTACTTTTCTGGAGTAAATAACCAGACAACTGGACTAAATATATTTATCAATTAGTTTCAGGCATTGAACAACAGAACAGAACAGTGAAAGAAAAACAAGGCCAGCTACATGTTCACTACAGTTTTCTGCGTAGTTAAAATTTCTGAATCACAGGCACAGAAAGGAGCCCAAATAAAACTTCAAAGACTTTCCGAGTTGAGGATATAGAAACCAAAGAGTGGAGAGACAGTGGGTGCATGGCAGAGCTCCAGAAAGGAGGAAGGTATGAAGAGAAAAAGCTCCTGAAATATGCTTGGGGTACCCTTTGCATTTGTGCAGAGAACTAATCAGTGCATGCATAGAGTTCAAGTCCATGGGACTGGCAGAGGATAACTAGGAATATGCAACCTGAACAATACCCAGAGTTGAAACAAAGAGGAAAGATATATGCATTCTGGCTGCTGAGAGTCCCTGGTGATAGCTCATGGAGCCGTGCCTTAGTAGTCAAGCTAAAGTACATCAGGAATGAAGGCTATCATATGCCAATCAATCATAATAACGCTTAAAAGGAGGCCTTAAAAGATCACACTGATCTACAAGTAACTCAAACTGCTTGCGACAGGAAAGTACAGCACTTTTTAAAGGAAAACAACAACAATACAACTGCTCACATTCCCAGCATTAAAAAAAATTACTAGACATGCCAAGATGCATGAAAATGGGAAGCATAATCAGGAGTAAAGTAGACAATAGGAACAAAATCAGAACGGTGAAGGCTCTTGAAACTAGAAGACAAAAATGTGATTAGAGTTCATAAAACTATGTTTAACTATTTTGAAAGTGAGTATCATAAACGATTTAGTGTTAAAAGCAACAGCAAAGTGCAAAAGTCTCCATAGTATACTATGCTTCATGTGGAAAATGATAGGATTTAAGGAAATATGCATGTATGATCTTCTGTGCAAAATAAATACAGGGAAATGAAATCCAGAAACAAGGGATTGTTTACCTACAGAGAGTAGGTGTGAATGGGATGGAAAGAATGGGATAACAGAAACCTAATACCACAAAAGAGGAAAGAATGACATTTTGCGGAGCATTTTTTGAATTCTGATTCTTAGAGCTATAATAATATTTCACATGCCTTCAAACAAATAAGTAATTAAAATTTACCAGGATGTGGGGGAATGGAATACAAACAGTAACAAATGAACTCAACTCTTTTACAAATGATAGTTACAACCACACAGATAGAATTGGGGCAGAAAAGAGCTAAACAAAGTAACTTAAAACAAAAAAAGCAACAGTTTTTGACAGTATCCTCAAGGCTAAAGACAAAAAGAACTATGCACAAATATTTTACTGTAGTTTACAAATGTGTTTTCACAAGGGTATGAGTTTGCAAATATGAAATTACTTTATGTGTATGCTAGGATTGAACAAAATGTAAATATACTGTGGATAATGAGAGCCAGGTTTTCCACCATCAGAGCATGGAGTTACAAATCAGGGAAAGAGAAAGGCTATAATGCATCCTGTAGAGTTGGATTGGAATCAAAAGTATTATATGAAATCATTGTTTTTAGTATACATACAGATGGATAATTGTAGAAATAAATATAGATGTGTATAAATGTGTGACCATACATACATACATTTTCTAGCTCTTCTAACAAAAGGGCCTAGAAACACCACCATCTCAGTAACAATGAGAACACCATTCTCCAATTAAACGAACCAAGGCTCCTTGGAGACATTTTTGACATCAGGGTTGGGCAGGGAAAATACAAGATTAGTTTGAAATATTTTGTCATGCCATAAAGTAAGGAAATGCTCACAAAACAATGGGAAAATGTGAAAAGGAAACAGAATCCAATTTGAGTAAACTTTCATAGCCAAATTTGAGAACATTTGGGCAATAAAATAAATAACAATAGTGATAGATTACAATCTATAGAAGAAAAAATTCAATTAATGCAGGCCAGGCACAGTGGCTCATGCTTGTAATCCCAGCACTTTGGGAGGCCGAGGCAGGTGGATCACCTGAGGTCAGGAGTTCGAGACCAGCTTAATCAACATGGAAAAATCCCGTCTCTACCAGAAAAAAAAAAAAAAAAAAATTAGTTGGGTGTGGTGGTGCATGCCTGAAATCCCAGCTACTCAGGAGGCTGAGGCAGGAGAATCGCTTGAACCCGGGAGGTGGAGGTTGCGGTGAGCTGACATTGTGCCATTGCACTCTAGCCTGGGCAACAAGAGCGAAACTCCGTCTCAAAAAAAAAAAAAAAAAAAAAAAAGAATTTAAAGGGACCCTTCCTATCTTATTTTATGAACCCAGTACAGTATTGCCCTGATTCCAAATTGAGACAAGGGCATTATAAGTAATACAACTTCTATGTTTAGTCCTCATAAACAGACTCAAAAGTCCCTAAAACAAAATAACAAATTGAATGTAGCAGTACATAGATAATAAACCATGAGCAAATGAAATTTCTAAGAAGATTGCAAGGTTAATTTATTATTTGAAAAATCAATCAATTTTATTCATCTGGGCCATTACATCAGCAAAACTCAGCAAACTGTGCACTTAAAATAGGAGTATTTATTTTAGGTAAATTATAGTTCAATACAATTGATTTTTTAAAAAAGTGTTTCCCAAAGTGATCAAAGTGGAGGGCAGGGAACAGTAAACATCAGTGCTTATGTTATAGTTGCTTCTAACACCTTAGCAATAGAAGTGAGAAGAGGGTACTGGACAAAGAAAAGGTGTAAAGCATTCCAAATGTATTCTCTTTCCAAAGGACACTCATGAATCCAGTGGAAAGCCAACAAGCTGCTAAATAAGTCGCAAGCATGTTCTCATGCAGTTTTGGAATTAACTAAATAGGACATTCAACCAATAAAATTTGTTTTACATAGTTCCTCCTCTAATAGGATGAATTTGTGGATTATGAGATATGGCTGATACAATTTGTTTTCTCTATTTGCTTCTGTTATTTTTTTCCAAGTTTTGGTTGCAATACATTAGGAAAAATATAATTGGGCTATAAAACGAACAAACAAATTATCTATGAAATTATCACTCAGATGTACAGATTGTTACTTCCTATTGGCCTTACTTATGAATATAAATAAGCAAAAATAAATATATGAACATAAGCATGTTTATTGTATAATTATATAAATGTGTGTATAATGTTACATATAACAATAAAGTCATGCTTATACACAGTTTCAATTCATGCTTCTAAAAACCATCACTCAGTGTAGTCATTATCATATGTTAATAAATAATCTCTTAAAATATGCTTGTAGTAGTTGCACAATATCCCATCATAAAGATTGTCATTCCCTTTTTAAGCCATACTTTTGGTTATATAAGTTATATCTGATATTTTCCTTCTACATATATACTATTATTATACATCTATTAGAAGTTGACTTTTTGTCAACACATATGATTGTTTTCTCACAAAAGAGTATAAGAGTTGGTTGTAACTTTATTTCCTTCCAACTTTTAGGTTCAGGGGGTACAAATGCAGATTTGTTACATGGGTAAAATGTGTGTCAATGGGGTTTGGTGTAAAGATTATGTAGTCATCCAGGTAGTGAGCATAGTATCTAATCGGGAGGTTTTTGATCCTCACTCTCCCCGACCCTCCACCCACAGTAGACCTTGTGTCTATTTTTCCTTTCTTTGTGTCCATGTGGACTCAATGTTTAGCCCCTACTTGTAAGTCAGAACGTGCAGTGTTTACTTGGTTTTCTCTTCCTGCATTAATTTACTTAGAATAATAGTCTCTAGCTCCATTCATGTTGCTGCAAAAGACATTATTTCATCGTATTTTATAGCTGTGTAGTATTCCATGGTGTATGTGCGCTGCATTTCTTTAAATCCAATCTACTGTTAACAGGCATCTAGGTTGATTCCATGTCTTTGCTATCGTGAATAGTGCTATAATGAACATATGTATGCATACGTCTATGACAGAATGATTTATATTCCTTTGGGTATAAACCCAGTAATGGGATTGCTGGGTTGAATGGTAGTTCCATTTTAAGTTATTTGAGAAATCTACAAACTGCTTTGCACAGTGGCTGAACTAATTTACATTCCTGATGAAACTGGAGAGTTCCCTGACGGGATGTGCAGGATGTGCAACAGGAGTGTGGCTTCTCTGTTTGGTCATCACATATGGTGTCAAACCCTTTACTAGGTGGGGGGACATGCAGACAGGAAGGTGCAAAAGCCAGGGCAAATGGCCATGGTAGTGTTTAGGGGTGGGTGCCTGTGACTCCCACAGCCCAAGTGGGTGTGTGTTACAGTGCACTCTTTTAGCTTTGCCACCCACAGACAGCTTAAGTGTTAACCAGCTCAGTGCCCTCTTGGTACCCAGGTCCTTGTCCAGCATCAGAAAGAATCAAGTTGCACACAGACTTGAGGATGGTGAATGTGGGGGTTTTATCAAATGGTGGAAGTGGCCCCCAGCAGGATGGATGAGGAGCTGGAAAGGGGATGGAATGGGAAGACGATCTTCCCCTGGAGCTTTGCTGTCCAGAGGCTGATCTCCTCTTCAACCACTGCCAGCCAAACTCCTCTTGGCATTCAGATGCTCCTTCTCTTCTTTCTGCCACATCATTCTGCCATTCTTCTGCTCTTCTGTTCATCTCCTCATCTCCTTGTCTGCTTCTGGAGCCTGAGGTCTGGGGTTTATATGGGTACAGGATAGGGGGGCGTGGTGGGCTGAAAGGCAACTTTTGGGTGCAAAAGCAGAAATGCCTGTTCCCGTTTAGGGCCATGGGTTTCCAGGCTTGAGGGCAGGGACGGTGCCAGGGAACCACCCTCTTCCATCCAGTATTTCCGTGTCTCCTGTCTATCACCACCAGCAGTGTATAAGCATTCCTTTTTCTCCAGAAGCTCACCACCATCTGTTATGTTTTGACTTTTTAATAATAGCCATTCTGACCAGTGTGCTATGGCATCTCATGGTTCTGATTTGCATTTTTCTAATGATTAGTGATGCTGAGAGTTTTTTCATATGCTTGTTTGCCACATGTACATCTTCTTTTGAAAAGTGTCTGTTCACGTTCTTTGCCCATTTTTAATGGGTTTGTTTTTTGCTTAAGTTCCTTATAGATGATGAATATTAGACCTTTGTCAGATGTGTAATTTGAAAATATTTTCTCCTATTCTGTAGGTTGTTTACTCTGTTGATAGTTTCTTTTGCTGTGCTGAAGCTCTTTAGTTTAATTAGGTCCTGTTTGTCAATTCTGGTTACAATTGCTTTTGGAATCTTCATCATGAAATCTTTGCCAGCATCTATGTCCAGAATGATATTTCCTAGGTTTTCTTCTAGGGTTTTTATTGTTTTGGGTCTTACATTTAAGTCCTTCATCCATCTTGAGTTGGTTTTTGTATATGGTGAAACGAAGGGGTCCAGATTCAATCTTCTGCATATGGCTAATCAGTTATCCCAGCACAATTTATTGATTAGGGAGCCTTTTCCTCATTTTTGTTATTGTCAACTTTGTCGAAGATCAGATAGTTGTAGGTGTGTGGCTGTATTTCTGGATTCTCTAACCTGTTCCATTAGTCCATGTGTCTGCTTTTGTAACAGAGCCATAGCTGTTTTGGTTACTATAGCCCTGTAATACATTTTAAAGTTGGGTAGTGTAATGCCTCCAGCTTGCTTCTTTTTGCTTAGAATTGCTTTGACTGTTCAGGCTCTTTTATGGTTTCATATGAATTTTAAAAGTTTTTTTCTAATTTGGTGAAAAGTGTCATTGGTAGTTTGATAGGAATAATGTTGAATCTGTAAATTGCTTTGGGCAGTATGACCATTTTAAGACTATTGGTTCTTCGAATCCATGAGTATGGAATGTTTGTTTGTGTTGTCTCCGATTTCTGTCAGCAGTGTTTCTTTAGAAGTTTTTATTGTATTGACTGTCACAGCACATTGCCAACTGATTTCCAAAATATTGTACCTATCCACACTTCAAACAATTGTTAATAAACGTGATTATCTCATTGCAGGAATAGTGTTTGCAAACAAAAAGATTCCGCTGGTCTTGGGTGCCATCATCGCGACTTTTCCTCTGTTTCATTTCACCCTCAGTGGCACAAAGGGCATCACTCAAAATTCATTTCTAAAAGGAGGATTGAAATAGTATTTTTTATAAATTGCAAATGAAGGTGTGGGTGGATAAAGGTGAACATTTGTTTCTATGCTTATAGGTTATTTGTATCTCTTCATCTATATATTTTTAATAATCTTGACTCACATTTTTCTTGAGGATATTAGTTTTACCACCCAAATGGTTAAAACTCCATAGATTAATAAAATTAATAATTCCGCTAATAGAGCTTTATAAAGAACTTTTCCCAATTTGTCATTTTAATGTTTACTCTTTTTGCTCTTTGGACACTAGTTACAACCAGTCTATCACAGGAGTTATGTCTTCTTTTTCTGCCCAGGAGAGTGGGTAGAAACAATGTACCAGTCCTAGGATACGCCTGTCATTTTTGTTTCTTCTGTATCTTTCTGTTAACACTGTGTGAACAAATGAAGTAAAATTGATGCTCCAAATTCATTTCAAATTAAATGAAACATCTTAAACAATTAAGAAGTAGTGAAGGGAAAATGGGAAAATCATCAGAAAGGAGAATATTGCTGGAGAAGATGAAAGGAGAGAAGAAACTGACAAAAAGTAAAGAAAACCCATAATATTGTCATCATTTGGGAGACATGATTAAGTCTGAAAATATGCAAGGGAGCTGGAACTTAATTTGGAGTTGGATGTTTATGATGATAAGGAAATAATCGGATCCACTTCAATCTGTTTAGTATTGTGTAGTATCTTTCTGGTATCTTCAATGCCTGTTGTTTAACATTTCAGTGATGAGAGCTTGAGAATTACAGTGCTACCACTGGTATTTGTTAATGAACCTTTAAATTGGCCATTACTGTTATAGCCTGTTTATGTTGGCTTGGCTATGTTGGCTCTTTTATTGAAATAGACAACATGATTAATTTACTTGAGTCCTCTAACATGTTTGTGTTGAATCCAGTTTAAATGACTGTCAGAAATAATGCCAGATTTTAGACGTGACAGAACATTCCTACAAAAATCTCCAACAAGGAATGCCACTTCTCAAAGAGCAAAAGAGGGAAAAGTGGTTGGAAGAGGATGAAAGAGGAGCACGTTCATGTCAATCGCATAGATAAGAGAAGAAAGAAATCAGATTACAAGAAAATTGTAGAAGTGTTGAGCCTAGTTACCAACACAGATTGCCTGCCCCATTATGTCAATCTTTGGTGGTGTTATGGATTAATGATTTTTTGACAAATATATTTTATTACCTTCTGTCCACTAAAATGTCATATAATACTAACCATTGTATGAAACCAACTTTTCCAGTTTTTTTCATATAAAATGTTCATGGTGCATAGCAACAACCAGACACATCCCAGACTTAAGCAGTGAAAAGCAAACACTTCAGCTGGAGAAAACATAAAACAAAGACACATTTTCCATGCCTCACAGATTTTAAGATGCTTTTCGGTAATTTTAATTTTCAAAAAAATTCTGTCAGGTTAGCCATTGATTTTTATCTTATGCCACTGCCTTTTAAATAAGGTGGTGAAGCAAAGGTGGTATTGACTTAGTTTACAAACAGACTTAATAAAATGTCACATTTTGCTGGTGATTTTGCCATTATTCTGAATGTTTGCTTTCAAAGATAAAACAGAAAACGGCCTTTGGCAAAGAGCTCAAAATAAAAAGAATTTTATTTAAATTCTTGAAATTCTGTGTGAAAGAGATATTGTTTTATCTTCTGATATCCAGCATAAAGAATTGAGAGACAAAATTTTTGAGGGTTAATTTAATTTTTAGTTTTCTATGCATATCTTCACATGCTTGTGTTGAATTATTTTATAGTTCAGCCTCTTTGAAGCTGAATTAGTTTGGGAGTTAAATATTGAAGTTTGGAGTAGATAAGCAGATGCATCAATGATTCCACATAATACAAGGACACAAAATGTTAACAAAGTTATTGCATGACAATGAAATTATGATGCTATGGATATTGTCCAATCACTTTCAACTACCTAATAATAAGGTGGCTTGAACAAAAGTTGGAGACAAAGTAACAGTCATACCTGCTTAGACATTGTGAAGTAAATTCATTTGTAAGGCAAATGAATTTGATGGTGTAAATAAAAATTAAAATATTTGTGTACCACTGATTAAATGGTGGATTCTTGTATTTATATATTTATAAGCTCTCTCTCCACACACATGCACACACACACACACACACACACACACACACACACACTAGGAGATGTAAATATCTCAATGTGTAGAAAAATTTTGGGGGGGCACGAAAATGATGAAATCATTTCTGAAAATGTATGCCTCCTGCTTCCCTTCCTTCTGCATGTTAAGTGCCAAGAACAAAAAATATTTCAGAGTTCAGCTCTCAGTATTTCTGTACAAGATTTTTATTTTTAAACAATTACACAAGAGATTCATGTTCATTATAGAAGAATTAGAAAATGCAAATAAGTGGAAAATACAAATTTTACATTGCATATACTCCCCAAACACAAAAATATTTTCTACGTATTGATGCATATCTTGTATATGTATAGACATGTATATGTATATGTTTATGTATATGCATTTCACTCATTCAGTAAGTGTCTACTAGGATTCAAAGGACACATCAGAGAAGGAAACTGACAAAATTTCCTGCCCCTATAAAGCTTAGCTGGTCAAGCCAAACAAAAGTAAAACAAAAACAATATACGGTATGTTAGAGAGTGATAAGTGCTAAGGAGTAAAATAAGGCTGGTAAGGGAGATAGGAAATGCTGGAGATTCTGTTTTAAATAGAGTTGCCAGAGAATGTTTCATTGGTGTGAGAGCTGAGCAAACCCCTAAAGGAAGCAAGGGAGCAAAGCTATAGGGATGTCTGCTGGAAGGGTTTTCTAGGCAGAAGGAACAGCTATGTCAAAGGCCCCATGATGACAGCATGCCCAGTGAGTTGGAGTTGCAGAAAGGAAAAAGAAGCCAATATCAAAATGCAGTTATTTATTCTTTCCATAATACCTTATTTGACCCATGAATTATTTGAAACGGTTTAATTTCCAAATGTTTGGAGTTTTCCTAGACATTTGTTACTGATTTCTAATTTAATTTTATTGTTGGTACAGAACATAGCAAACAAAAACAATGTTGCCTTAGTTTAAAAGAAGTTTAATATGTGATATGCTTGTTGGTATTGTTTCAATTAAAAAAAAATCATTGACTTATTTTATGGCCCAGAACATGATCTATCGTAGTGGATATATTATATACACTTGAAAGACAATATTTTTGTTTGCTGTTGGATGGAGTATTCTATCAATGTCAGTTAGAAAAAGGTGGTTAATAGTGTTGTTCAAATTATCTATACCATTACTAATTTTTCTTGGCAGAGCTAGGGGTCTCTCTGTGTTGCCCAGGCTGGTCTTGAACTCCTGGCCTCAAGCGATCCTCCTACCACATCCTTCCAAAGAGCTGGGAGGATTACAGGCATGAGCCACCACAACCAGCCCTTTACTGACTTCTAAAATTTAGTTTTCCTATTGTTTCTGAAAGAGAAGAAAATCTTTCCATATTAAAATCTCTCTTAATTTTGTTTCTGTTTCTTGGTTTAATTCTGTCAGTTTTTGCTTTATCTATTTTGAACTCCTATTCATAAACACATACAGAATTATGATTATGTCTTCCCACTGGGAGAACTTTTATTATATTCAAAACTTTCTTTATCTTTGATAATATTCTTTGTCTTGAAGTTTGCTTTATGTGTAATTGATATAGCCAATGAAACCTTCTTTTGGTTAGCATTTGCAGGACATAAATTTCTTATCTTCATTTACTTTGAATTTATTTATTTGTGTCTTTAAGTTTAAAGTACATCTCTCATTAACAACATACAATTCCCATGCTTTGTCTTAGAATCTCTGCATTTTTGTAAGTATTTTTACTGTAAGTACATCTCAGATAGCACATGGTTGGGTCCTGCATCTAACTTTTGTCCAGAGTTTTTTAATTGGGTGTTTATGTTCTTTATGTTTAATGTAATCATCAATATGGTTCAATTTAGATCTCCCGTTTTATTGTATGTTTTCCATTTATCCCTTTTACTATTTTTTGTCTTCCTCCATTCCTCTTTTCCTCTCTTTTTTTTTGGCTTATTTGAATATTTTTCACATTTTATTTTATTTTATCTTTTATCTCATTAGCTGTTTACATTCAAATTTTACTTTATTTTATCTTTTATCTCATTATCTGTTTACACTCTAGGGATTACAGTACACATATTTACCTTTTATAGCCAATGTAAAGTAAATATTGCACCACTTTACATAAACTGTAGAAGCAGTGCAAGTATATAGGCCCTATTACCAAGGGCCCACTACTTATGTTAAAGTGTTTATATATACTATATGTACTCAGGTTACAAATACAATCATATAAGTTAAAATTTTTGCTTAAAACAGATATATTTACATATACAATTGGAAAAAAAGGAGAGCATTTTATATTCATCTGGATATTTACCATTTTAAACATTCTTCATTTCTTCCTAAGGATCCAATTTGTATCTACTACCATTTTTCTTCAGCCTCAATAAACTGATTTAGTTTCTTTAGCATTTCTTAAGATGCCAGTCTGCCGTTAATTTTTATTCATGTATTTAGAATTATCATAGCTTCCTGATGAGTTGACCTAGTTTTTATTATGAATGCCTCTCTTTGTCCCTGAAATGTTTCCTTGTTCTGAAGTCCACTTTGTCTGATTTAATAGGACCATTCCAGGATTCTTTCAAGTAGGGTTTTCAGGGTACAACTTTTTCCATTCTTTAATTTTTAACTTATGTCTTTATACTTAAAATTGGTTTCCTGTAGACAGTATACATATGTAGGTCATAGTTTCCATCCAATCTGACAATCTTTACTTTTATTGGAGTGTTTGGAACAGTGCTATCCAATAAAAATGTGAATCACAAATATAAGCCACATATGTAATTTTAAAAAACTTTAGTAGATACACAAAAATTGAGTGAAAAATTACTTTAATATATTATTTATCCATACATATTCAGAATATTATCATTTAAGCATGTTATTAATGGAAAAATATATCAATGAGATATGTAACAATATTTTAACTTATACTAAATCTTTGAAATTCAGTGTTTTACACTTATATTTCAGTTTGGCCTAGCCACAAATTATACACCCAATAACCAAATGTGACTTTAGTATCAGATAGCACATTGTATACAATGTGGATATCAATGATATGGAGGTTAATTCTTTCATCTTGCTCTATATTTCATAGTTGTTCCACATATTCTCTATTTTTCCCCCAATATTCCAATTAGTGAGCTTAGGAAATTAATTTAATGATTATATTGTGCCTCTGCTGTTATCTATAACACATGTTTTATTTTCAGTGATTACTCTATGGTTTATCATATACACGCTTAGCTTGTTAGAGTCTATGTTAAGATACAATTATCACTTACATAGAGTGTTATAACCTTATAGGAGTGTATCTTCATTTCCACTTTTCCTTTTTGTGCCATTGTTTGTCATATATTCTACTAATGCTATACAGCTCACCATACATTGCTATTATTTTTGCTTTAAACAGGAAATTCTCCTCTACAGAAGTTTTTTAAAGTAAAAAAAAAAAAAAAAGTGTCTTTTTGTATATTCACCATTCCCTGCACTCTTATCCCTTTTGCAGATTGAACTATATATTTGGTATTAATTAATTTTTGTCTGAAATTTTCCCTTTAGCATTCCTTTCAGTGCAGGTCTTCTTAAATTTTCTCAAATTTTATTGCTCTAAAAGTCTTTATTTTGCCTTCTGTTTTGAAAGACATTGTCATGGGTGTAGCATTCTTTTTTTTTTTTTTTAGTATCTTAAAATATTATTCCAATGTCTTCTGGCTTTCATAGTTTCTGACAACAGGTCTCCTGTAATTTTGCTTCATGTTTCTCCCTTCGGCGTGTGTGTCCTTTTGTCTCTTGTTTCTTTTAGGATTTATTCCTTATCACTGATTTTTCAGTGATTTTATTACTGAAATTATTCCATTGGTATTGCTTTCTATATCATTATTATGTTTGTTTTTTCAGATTTATTGAAGTTTTATGTCTATGATGGTCATCACATTTATAATTGTTTTTTACCATAATTGTATAACTTTTTTCCTGCCTTGTTCATTTCCTTCTCTTCAGGAACTCTTATTACAAATCTGATAGCGTGCTTAATAATGTCATTACATATTTTTTCCTCTTGCCTTTAAGTTCAGTGACTTTTCCTACTCTGGTGCCTAGTTTGCTTTTAATCCCTCTCAATGTATATTTTTTCATTCCATATATGGATATTTTATCTCTAGACATTCAAGTTGAATTTTGTTTACAAATTCATTATGATCTTTCTGTTTAAGACATCATTATACTCACGTTTTGTTTTATGCCCTTTCCCATATTTCTATATTAATCACACCTATTTTTTAACTTCACAGACTATCTTTTAGAGCTGCTTGAGGTTTATAGAAAAAAAATAGGCAGAAAGTACGAAGTTCCTATATACCCTCTCCCCCAAGATTTTAACAGTTGCCCCTATTCTTAACGGTGTGGTTAACTTGTTATAATTGATGAACCCATATTGATACATTATTATAAAGTTTATAGTTTAAATTTGAGTTCCCTCTTGTACTGTTTTATGGTTTTTGACAAATGTATTATGACATGTATACACCATTACTATTTCATACAACAGTTACGATGTCTTTAAAAATCCTCTTTGCTCCACTTATTCATCCCTCCTTCCCTCCTTGAATCCCTAGTAAGCACTGCTCTTTCTACTTTGTCTTTAGTTTTGCTTTTTCCAGAATGTGATATAGATTGAATTATCCAATATGTTGCCTTCAATTGGCTTCTTTCACTTACAAATATGTATTTAGGAACCTTCATGTATTTTTGTGGCTTGATAGCTTATTTTTTTTATTGCTGAATAATGTCCCATTTTAAGTGTATACCACAGTTTATCTGTCCACCTATTGGTTGCTCCCAAATTTTTGCAATAAGAAAGCTATTTTAAACATTTATGTTCAGGATACTGTGTGAAAATCAATTTTGAATTTAATCAGGTAAATACCTAGGGCCACAGTTGCTAGATCAAATGGTAACACTATCTTTTGGATTCTAAGAAACCACCAAACTGTCTTCCAAATAAAAATGAAGATACAACTCATCAAAATTTGTGAGATGTAGCAATAGCACTGTTTCAAGAGAAATTTACAGAAGTGAAGGCATATACTAGAAAACAAGGAAAATCTCAAATCAATAATCATAGCATTTATCTGACAAAACTTAAAAAAAAAAGTAATAATACTGCTTGCTGCATCTGTTACTTACCTATAGAATGATAAACAGTCTCCAACTATCATAGTAGGTTTGCACATTTCTTCTTGTAGTTTTATCATTTTTTTTCCATACATATTTAGACGGTCCATTGTTAGGCACATACACATTAAAGATTTTATGTATTCTTGGAGAATGGACCACTTGGTCATTATGTAATGGCCTTCTTTCTCACGGATAATTTCCCTTATTCTGATATCATCTTTGTATGAAATTAATATAGCACCTCCAGCTTTTTTTTCATTCATTTTGGCATAATACATCCATCTCCATTCCATTACTTTTAATCTATTTATGTTTTGACATTTAAAGTGCTTTCTTGTAGAAAACATGTAGTGTTCTTTAATTCACTCTGATAATACTTGTTTTTAATTATTGTATTAACCATTTATAATAAAGTGATTACTAATATGATTGATTTAATATCTACCATACTTATAACTATTTTCTATTCACTCCTCCTGTTTATCTTTTTCTTTCTTTCTCTTTCTTCTTTTTTTATCTTTTTGTCTTTTCTCTAGTTTTAATTGAGCATTTTACATGATTTCATTTCCTTTCCTCTCTTAGCACATCAATTATATTGCTTTTCTAAAAAATAATGTAGCACTTTTCCTAGATTTTGCAATATACACTTAGAACTAAATACATTTTCAAATAACTCTATATCACTTCACGTGTATTACACAAATCGTATAACAATATATTCCTATTTTTCTCCCTTCCTTATAATATGGACCTCACTAATTTCACTTATCCTTAACCAATAATCACCATATATATTGTTGCTATTAGTATTTGGTACAAAGTATTATCTGTTAGATAAACTAAGAATAAGAAAAAAATGTATTTTATTTTATTTTTATTTATTCTCTAGTGTCTTTCTATTTCTTTCCCTCCCTCCCTTCCCATAGTTCTGTTTCCAACCTTATTATTTTTATTTTCCCTAAAAATAAATTTTCCAACCTATATCATTCTTACCTGTATTATCTTCACTCACTCTGAAAAACTTACTTTAATATTTCTTGCAAGGCCAGTCTACCAGTAGCAAACGTCCTCAGGTTTTGTTGCTGGGTGTTCACATTATGTACATGTTAGCTCTCCTGTAGTTGTCCCACAGTTCTTTTGATATTCTGCTCCACCGTTTTTATTCTTTATTCTCATTTCATTTCAGTTTTGGAAGTTTCTATTTACGTATGTTCAAGCTCTCAAATTTTTTCCTTTCCATATCTTGTCTACTGATGAGCCTATCTAAGGCATTCTTCCTTTCTATCAGTGTGTTTTGATTTCTAACATTTTTTCTTATTCATTCTTAGAGAGTCCATCTCTCTGCTTATATTATCCATCTTTTCTTGCATGTTGTCATTTTTTTCATTAGATTTCTTAACGTAGTAATTATAATTTTTTAAATTCCTGGGCTGATAATTCCAGTGCTTCTGCCACATCTGGGTCTATTTCTAATGCTTTTCGCTGTATCTGTTTTTTTATCTTTTAGTATCCCTTGTAATATTTTGTTGAAAGCCATACATGATGAACTGAGTAAAATGAACTGGGATAAAGAGGCCTTTGGTGTGAAGTTTTATGGTTATCCGGCTGAGTTAGGCTGTGTTTGTTGTTTGCTATACATATAGAGGTCAGGAGCTATAATTCCCTTTGGTGTCCTTGTTTTTGTCTCGAATGTTACCTTTGGGTTTTACTGGAAATTCCTTCTTAAAAGAGCATGTGAGCCTCAGATTTCTTTTATCTGTAACCCACTGTTACTATACAGGAGCCTGGTTGAAATGTCACTAAACTATGAGGGTAGGGAAGTTACAATTCAATCCTATGATTTGGTTCCAGTCTTTTACTGAGCCTATGTTTCTGGCCTATAAGTTTCCCCCATGCCCTCAGGGGAGACAAAATAGCTAAGGGACTTGGGATTTGGGTATTTCCTTTCTCCCGTGTCAAAGGCCAGAGGGAGCTAGAATTAGATATTCCTTTCTCTAAATTGGTTAAGCTCTGGCAAAACCCAAGTCAATTGGCTCTGTTAAAATAGTTTATTTTGAGGGTAGTCCTACGTTAAGTAGACCAGAACGTTCTGGACTTATTTCAGAATAATAACTTTCCTCTTCCACTATTGGAAGCATAAGATAAGTTTTCCCCTGTGTTCACCCTGAGAAGCTGATGGGACTACTAAAGGTAAAAACGCTAATCAAAGTGGGGGATCCTACAAAGCTGTTTCTCATGCAGTTTCTAACTTTCAAACTAGTCCTCTCTGAGCCTCTGACAATTCATCAATTATGGTTTAAGCATTCCTACCAGAACTTGGTTGCAGTGGGCTTCTGCTCTAGAATGTCTGATCCTAGTGAACTGTGATTCATAGGATATGACTCTTTCTCCAGTTTTCGACTTACATTGTGGTTTATCCTGATCTCAATTCTCTGATGAATCTATAAAGATTGTTGATTTTTAATTGTTCATCTTTTCTCTTTTTGAGTGTATAAAGTGACAATCCAAACTCTTTCTACACATTGGACTGGAAACTAGATCATAGTATTTTAAGGCCTTTGTATGTTAATTGTGTTATGTTTCTTATTTCTGCATTTCTTTCAGTTGAATTATATTTCTCCTAATCCAAGTTTTTTTTTTTTTCTGCTTCTTTGATAGCCTAGTAATTTTTAATTGAATTCTGGACATTGTTAATTACTTATTGTTCAATGATTGATAGACTTCTTGCATTCTTTTAAAGATCCTTGTTCTTTGATCAGGCAGTTACATGTAGGTGATATTTATCTTTTCAAGTTTTTTTTTCTTTTTTTTTGAGCATTTTAATTTTTTTTTTTTTATTATACTTTAAGTTCTAGGATACATGTGCGCAATGTGCAGGTTTGTTACATGTGTATACATGGGCCATGCTGGTGTGCCACACACATTAACGTGTCATTTACATTAGGTGTATCTCCTAATGCTATCCCTCCCCTCTCCCCCCTCCCCACAATAGGACCCGGTGTGTGATGTTCCCCTTCCTGTGTCCAAGTGATCTCATTGTTCAATTCCCACCTATGAGTGAGAACACACGGTATTTGGTTTTCTGTTCTTGTGATAGTTTGCTGAGAATGATGGTTTCCAGCTGCATCCATGTCCCTAGAAAGGACACAAACTCATCCTTTTTTGTGGCTGCATAGTATTCCATGATGTATATGTGCCACATTTTCTTAATCCAGTCTGTCACTGATGGACATTTGGGTTGATTCCAAGTCTTTGCTATTGTGAATAGTGCCATAATAAACATACATGTGCATGTGTCTTTATAGCAGCATGACTTATAATCCTTTGGGTATATCCCCAGTAATGGGATGGCTGGGTCAAATGGTATTTCTAGTTCTAGATCCTTGAGGAAACGCCACACTGTTTTCCACAATGGTTGAACTAGTTTACAGTCCCACCAACAGTGTAAAAGTGTTCCTATTTCTCCACATCCTCTCCAGCACCTGTTGTTTCCTGATTTTTTAATGATTGCTATTCTAACTGGTGTGAGATGGTATCTCATTGTGGTTTTGATTTGCATTTCTCTGATGGCCAGTGATGATGAGCATTTTTTTCATGTGTCTGTTGGCTGTATGAATGTCTTCTTTTGAGAAGTGTCTGTTCCTATCCTTTGCCCACTTTTTGATGGGGTTGTTTTTGTCTTGTAGATTTGATTGAGTTCTTTATAGGTTCTGGATATTAGCCCTTTGTCAGATGAGTACATTGCAAAAATTTTCTCCCATTCTGTAGGTTGCCTGTTGACTCTGATGGTAGTTTCTTTTGCTGTGCAGAAGCTCTTTAGTTTAATGAGATCCCATTTGTCAATTTTGGCTTTTGTTGCCATTGCTTTTGGTGTTTTAGACATGAAGTCCTTGCCCATGGCTATGTCCTGAATGGTATTACCTAGGTTTTCTTCTAGGGCTTATACGGTTTTAAGTCTAACATTTAAGTCTCTAATCCATCTTGAATTAATTTTCTTATAAGGAGTAAGGAAAGGATCCAGTTTCAGCTTTCTACTTATGGCTAGCTAATTTTCCCAGCACCATTTATTAAATAGGGAATCCTTTCCCCATTTCTTGTTTTTCTCAGGTTTGTCAAAGATCAGATGGCTGTAGATGTGAGGTATTATTTCTGAGGGCTCCGTTCTGTTCCATTGGTCTATATCTCTGTTTTGGTACCAGTATCATGCTGTTTTGGTTACTGTAGCCTTGTAGTATAGTTTGAAGTCAGGTAGCGTGATGCCTCTAGCTTTGTTCTTTTGGCTTAGGATTGTCTTGGCAATGCAGGCTTTTTTTTGGTTCCATGTGAACTTTAAAGCAGTTTTATCCAATTCTGTGAAGAAAGTCATTGGTAGTTTAATGGGGATGGCCTTGAATCTGTAAATTACCTTGGGCAGTATGGCCATTTTCACGACATTGATTCTTCCTATCCATGAGCATTGTATGTTCTTCCATTTATTTGTGTCCTGTTTGATTTCACTGAGCAGTGGTTTGTAGTTCTCCTTGAAGAGGTCCTTTACATCCCTTGTAAGTTGTGTTCCTAGGTATTTTATTCTCTTTGAAGCTATTGTGAATGGAAGTTCATTCATGATTTGGCCCTCTGTTTGTCTGATACTGGTGTCTAAGAATGCTTGTACACTCTGATACTGGTGTCTAAAATTTTGCACATTTATTTTGTATCCTGAGACTTTGCTGAAGTTGCTTATCAGCTGAAGGAGATTTTGGGCTGAGACAATGGGGTTTTCTAAATGTACAATCATGTCATCTGCAAACAGGGACAATTTGACTTCTTCTTTTCCTAAGTGAATACCCTTGATTTATTTCTCTTGCCTGATTGCCCTAGCCAGAACTTCCAACACTATGTTGAATAGGAGTGGTGAGAGAGGGCATCCCTGTCTTGTGCCAGTTTTCAAAGGGAATGCTTCCTGTTTTTGCCCATTCCATATGATATCGGCTGTGGGTTTGTCCTAAATAGCTCTTATTATTTTGAGATACATTCCATCAATACCGAATTTATTGAGAGTTTCTAGCATGAAGGGCTATTGAATTTTGTCAAAGGCCTTTTCTGCATCTATTGAGAGAATCATGTGGTTTTTGTCTTTGGTTCTGTTTATATGCTGGATTATGTTTATTGTTTTGCGTATGTTGAACCAGCCTTGCATCCCAGGGATGAAGCGCACTTGGTTTAATTTTTAAAAAATTGTTTATTTTAAAATAAATTTTATTACGTATATTTAAGGTATACAATGTGCTGTTATGAAATACATGTAGATTGTAAAATGTTACTGTAGTGAAATGAATGAACATTTCTATCCTCTTACATAGTTACCCATTGTTTGTTTTTATGGCAATAACAGTTAAAATCTATTCATTTAGCATGAATTCCATGTGTGGTAAAATTTTATTGCCTATAGTCCTCATGTTATACATCATGAACTAGCCTAGAAGTCTAATATAAATCTTATACTTTGTATCTTGTGACTGACATCTCCCAATTTTCTTCCTTCCTCCTCTGCCCCAGAACCACTGTTTTCTTCTCTATCTTTGTATATCTGAATTTTTAAAAAATCCCCATTTAAGTGAAACCATGTAATACTTTTCTGTCTTTGGTTTATTTCATTGTCCTCCAGGCTCATCTATGTTGTGTCAAATGAGAAGATCTCATTCTTTTTTAGGGCTGAATAATATTTCATTATTATTACATGCGATATAAAGAAATATAACACAGTTTCTTTATCCATTCATCCCTTGATGTACAGTTTGGCTTTTCCATATCTTGGCCATTATGAATAATGCTGCAATGAACATGGGAGTGCAGACATTTTTATGAGGTGATTATTTCATTTCCTTTGGGTATATTCCCAGAAGAGAGATTACTGAGTCATATGGTAGTTTTATTTTTAATTTCTTTAGAAAACTCTATGCGCTTTCCCATAATGACTGTACCAATTTACATTCCACCAACAATGTATAAGAGTTCTCTTTTCTCCTCATAGTTGCCAACATTTGTTATCCTTTGACTTTTTGATAGTAAGTTAAATCATCTCCTAACAGGTATGAGATGATATCTCATAGTGGTTTTGATTTGCATTTCTCTGATGATTAATGATGTCGATTACCTTTCAAGCCTTCTTCTTGACCTTTGTTTTTATTTTTTCTTATTGAACTTTGTACCCAACCAGTAATTTATCCACTCTCACTCTCCCCCATTTTGTAGTTTCTAATGCCTATTAGATCCATCTTTATATCCATGTGTACCCATGGTTTTAACCTTTGCTAATGTGTTCAGAGGAACCTTGGTTTTAAGGCAAATTCTCCTTTATTACCAAGGCCCAATGTTCCTGAGTACTCTACACAATTCCCCTATGAATTAGGTCTCTCCTGTCTGCTCTTGAGAATACAAATTATTTCCATCTTTATGTGTGAATTCCTAAAATTCTTTACCCCCTGGCTTTTCCTATTGTTCTTTCTACAACTTCATGACATTTTATCCAACATTTATGCAGATCAATGCTCAGCTAAAAACTTGTGGGTTTTTTTTAACCCTTCTGCAGGTCTCTGAACCCTTCTCACTATGCAGCTTCTGCTCTCATATTCTTCCCCGTAAGTTCTTGACACTCCAGCTTTCCAGCACCTTGATCCCTGTCTCTTTAACTCTGTGAGACTACATGGCTCTGCTTGAGTTTCTACCCCTGGCCTATGCTTCAGTAATCAAGCAAGGTTAATGGTAATGGTCAATTCATATGTTTTCTTCTATCAAGTTTCACAATCTCATGCTCCTAGAACTCTGAATACCCTTGTAAATTTGTTTTCTTCCTGGTCTCTAGTTATGGCTTATTCCTACAGCAGTTAGTCCTTCACAAACCTTTGGCAATGTCTCTGTCCTCACACGCAACAACCATCTAGATGTGTGATCACCTTGTTAATTTAGGAAAAATGTTATTTGGAAACTAGTGTTGTCTGATAATTGTTAATAATGAATAAAGGTAATTCTTGATTCCAAACCATTTACATTCATTGTTCAAATATCAATGATGTTTGTCTTTATTAATGCAATGAATTCATTTAATATAATTTGTACACTGTAGAGGAACTGGAGGGTTAGCTGCCAACCAGCAATTAGAAGATTTCTCCTTATTTTTCTTATAAGCTAGAAAATTCTAGAAATATACATTTCTTCCTTTCCTTTTTAAAATATAAACTTATCTGTTGTCCACTTGGGGATATATCTTTTGTTTAAGAGCATTTGTGGGACATGTAAAATCTTACCAAATCATTTTGTCCAGAGAAAGCAAACTGAAGGTACTATTTATTTGTTATGCTCTGCTATTCAATACTATAACAAATAAAGCATCTCAATTATTCTATTTTTATCAGTTATTTTACACATAAAAACTATACAATTAGAGTTGAATTTCATAATTACTTTTTACTCCAAAATGGAAAATGTGTAATTAATTAAAAGACTCAGAGTACTGCAAGATTTATTTTTTGCTACCTATTTTCTAGTACCTAAAATAGATGAAGGAGGGGCATCCTTAGATCAGCACACCTCACCTTCCCAAACCAGTCACTACTTTTTACAAGTTTGATGTAACCCAAAGTAAAGTTTAATAGCAAACTATTAAATATAGGCATAGTGTCTTTTTCAACATTGTTACTTCAGTGGTGAGAACCAATCTTTAAAACAATTGATATGTGGCTCTAAGTCGTTGGAATAGGAATGGGCAAATTTGCATCATGAATCCACAACACTTGGAGTAAAGAGTAATTATGAAATTCAAATAACCAAATCCAGTTTGCCTAGGATGCTTTTGTTATGGATATACATGTCCACGTTCAAAATTCAGCATCACAGGGAAGCAATAAAGCTAGTCAAAGAAAATATACCGAAGGTAGAAAGACACGTGTCAATGACTCAATGTATCAGGTTGGCATATATGTGAAACAGTGATTTTGGACTTACCATATAGGGGACTGAAACATTTCAGCCTATCTCTCCTCTGAGTAAAATTCCACTGTGGAGAGGAGGAGCTTTGTGAGGAATTCCAAAGAGCTGTAACATTGCATGAAATATCTAAGGACGAATTTAGTATCTCACTCTCGGTCCAATCTTTACATCTAGATTGATAGAAAATAAAATAAATGTAATCAAAACCATTTACAAGTTGCCATTCACTAATGTTGTCTGTTTAGTTGAGTAGTATTATCATATCACATGTTTCTATTTCCCTTGGTATTCTGTCCTTACACAGGTATTTGTTTCTTCTTTTTCTTATTCACAACCATCAGGTAGGCAATTGACATTTCTAGTGTAATGAAAGAGAAAATAGAGACACAATAAAACTAAGCAAGTTACCAGAGTTTATAATCATAGCTACAAAACCCTGTATTCCTAGTTTATTTTTTCACATATTTGCACTATCTCCTGGGCATATATGAAACAGAGACATGGGCCAGGCACCGTGGCTCACACCTTTAATCCCAGCACTTTCCACTTTGGGAGGCTGAGGCAGGACAATTGCTTGAGGCCAGGAGTTTCTGTCCAGCCTGGGTAACATAGCAGGACACTGTCTCTAAAAAAAAACAAAAACAAAAAAACAAAAACAAAAAACGAAACAAAAAACCATATATGTATATGTGTTTGTTATATATATATATATACACATACACACACACACACAGAGGTATGGTGGCATGCACCTGTAGTCCCAGCTACTCAGGAGGCTGAGGTAGGAGGATCGCTTGAGCCCAGGAGTTCAAGGCTGCAGTGAGCCATAGTGGTGCCATTGCACTTCAGCTTGGGTGACACAGTGGGATCCTGTCTCAAAATAAATAAATTAATAAATAGTTTTAAAAATAAAATAAGAAAAATAGAGACCTGAAAATGAAAAATGACATATACATTCATTGCCAAATATGGAGACAGAATACACTTATTACAGATTATAACTGCCTCCTCCTCTCATCCCTCCTTAGTAAATGCAGTTCTTATATAGATGGTACAGTTATCTTATCCTAAATGTTTAAGTCTAACTCATGAGAGAGACAGATTTGGCATTAAGAGTAATAACAACATATTTTCTAACATTCAATATCATTTCTCATCAATTATCTTATTCAAGTTTGCTTTGCAACTATATTCCTCTCACTTGTTAAATATCACTGGCAAACTGTAATAGAATTCCTGGACCTTGGTTCAAAGCTTTAAAGAAATTTACTCATGAAAATCTCTTCTGCATAATACGTAACATGTGGATTTCTTGGCTTATGAAGAGACCTTCAGAGGGCATGATTCTTTAATAATGTACCATAAAGAAAGAAAATGTTTTTAAAGTATGTTTAAGATAAAAATAATCTAATTATATAATTATGGATAGAGAAAGAAAGAGCTCTATGTGGTTAGCCTGGATCTAACTATGAGAATGTGATTTTCATGGAATTGGCATAGTTTACCAACTGAGACCACAAATATTAAATCGTTCACCATAGGTGGGCTTTCTTTAAGATTTTAATTATGGACAGCCAATGACTGCTCACATATCAATTCAGCTTGAAATCAAACATGGCTGTACTTCCTGTATTAAGTGCAATTTAAAGAAAGATCACATTTGATTAATATGTAAATTGCTGGCAAAAAATGCTAAAGCTCCTTGTTGACCCATTCTTCTTCCTTGGTAGCCAGGGTAGGAACACATTTTGCCAATGTGAGAAGTTTCTCAATTTTCATAGGTTGGGAGATTAATTCCAAACTTAGGAAATACTTTAGTTTTTTATGTTGTTTACACTTAGCAAAGCACAATTGCCAGTTTCAACAAAAAATACTTTCTAAGCAAATAAACAAACACATAAATATTAAAAAGACTTGTAGGACCAAAAAAAAAAAAGAAATAAAGCCATATAAATCTCTTTTGGCTGCACAAGGATACACAACCTAGAAATTTAAGGATCTAGTTTTCTTTAATAAATGCCTGGATTTAAAAGTCACAGGGAAAAAAAGTATTGAAAAAATAAAGTTGAGGTTTTAACTGTATTATTTATAAAAATAATTTATGAAGACATGACTTCAAAACATAGCTGTGTCATCCTTTTCTAATTCATGTATAACAAATGGCAACGCTTTAAATATGTGTCTGTCTTTCATAATATGATGCATGTTTTCCTTCCCCATAAAACCTCAACTCATGTATAACAGTATTTTTAACTAATAAAACTGCAGTCATCCAAGTAAATTTAGACAAGTATAAACTAACTAAATAGATAAATTTTTTCATTTGACATTACTTCAAAATTAAGGTTAACAAAATATCACCTGGGACTAATTTTCTTAGGCTCAGACTCTTCCACTCTGTGTTTGTAAGGAATGAGAAATGAAGGAAGAATTTTTTCTCTCTCAAAGATTTTCAACTGGGCAGTGGCTAAAAAAGAATCAGTCATCGGAAGCCATTTTGAAAATTAACAATCTTTTCCGTGGAAAATGATGTTTTAGAGTGTTTATCTCTTTCGATTGTATATATCTAGTGCATATGTATAGACCCAAGAAGCCTACTTGTGGGTGTAGAACAATTTTAGAGCTTGTTTTTTAAAGTATAAAATTCCTAGTGTAGAAATTTATATAAAAGTAAACAGATGGAAGGCAAAAGAACATGTGGCCCATAATTTTAAAAATTGGGAAAAAATATTTTTCTTGATTCATATCGGAATAGCAACCATAAATGAGGACAATTAGCAGCTTTTCTTTTCCCTTTGTTTGAGTAAAATGTTTGTTTGGCTGAAGTAATCAGAATATAAATTTTCCCTGTAAGGGAGTTGCAGAGAATAGCTCAATAGTGTATTGGAATTTTATTTTCAACATTTTTTCTTTTGCAAAAGACCAACAGAAAATTGTTATGGTTAATAAAATAGGATTTATAGTAATAGTGATATCACATGTCTAATGTGAACCATAGCAGCTGTATCCAGGGCAATAACCCTTCTCCTTTTTTGTACACTTATTTTGTTCTATACCATCCCAATAAATATGCCTCATTGCAATTCCACTTTCCTTCAAATATTGTTTTCTACAGATCATTTCCAGAGAGTTACATAGCTATTTTTTGCCACTGATTAGAAAGAATAGGCATAATTTTTTTCCACTGCTATCTTTTATTTGCTTTGTAAGATTATTATGACCAAATATGCCAAAGTAGTGTATAATATTGGCCTGTTAAAATCTAAATATTTGAACAAAATTTGAGCAATATTTAAAATGAATCATTTTGTAAATTTTCTAGGTATTGGAGGAAAACAAGGAGAAGGATTAGCTTTCTAATTTATATCAGGATATGAATGAAAACCACTAGGTCTTCTCAAAACGTACACCATTTCTCCAGGATCAAGATAAGATGGCTGACCCGTTAGTTTAGTTCTGATTTCAGTTTTAGCAATGTCTTAATTGGAAAATGGCAAAACAATGTTGTCATGCAAGACTTCCAGGAGTGCATCTGTTTCTAATGTACAGTGCACAATTTAATGACGAGACACTTCAGTGGTCTACCCACTGCAAATCTCAGTTGTTAAATATGTCTGGAGCGAGACGTCTTTAAATAGTAGGCACTTTTTTGGTACATTAGTTTCCTCACACTCAGAAGCACAAAATGTGATTCTAGCTGTCACTTCATGTAAAGCTTTGTTTACTTTAAAATGCTATTTACAGCCTAAATGTCTTGTTCAAACTGATTAACTATAGTGGAATTTAAACTTTTATAAAACCTATTTGTTATGGTTAATGGTTTCAGAATTTTTACTTTCCCTTCAGACTATGAATTAAGGAATCACTCTAATTGGCATTCACATGCAGAGCTCTCAAGGTAAATCTTGAAAAAGATAAACCAACAGTACTCCAGAAGAGATTAAAATCTTAAATGTAGCCACAACTTGGTGTAGAGTTTGGACTATAATCATAGGATATAAACACTTTTTTTTATTCTCCAAGAGACTAGGAATGAAGAGACAAAGTCAGAAAAACCATCCTCACACCACAATACCAAAGCAGTTACCAAACATTATCTTCATTGATGACTCAACTTGGCTAACCACATGCTTGCTGACTTGCTTGGTATCCATCAAATCTTTTACAGCACATAACATCCCATTATTTATATGTGGTTAAATGTGGTTGTCCTATTTAGAGTTAGTCTAACCAGTATTACAAAGAGATAACAAACATTGAATGATAATCCCATATTTTACCAGCAGGGTAAGGAAAAAACTCATACTAAGGAAATATAAATTGAACTTTTATTAAAATTGTTAAAATACTATTATAAGCCCCTGTTTGAGCTATGGAGAGATAGTACCTTAAAACAATCTACTTCACACCTCGTTTAGAATATCAAATAACTCCTGAATTTAATACCATCCTATTAGAGTTGAAAAAAAATTTTCCCAGCGAGATCTTGTTCTTTTTGCATCAGGTAATTGTGAGATAAATAGGACTCTCCTGATTAATGTGAAGATAGCTTTACAATTAAGTTAATAATTTTATGTAGCTGACAGAACTTTTAATCCTTGAGTCAGCAAAGACGATTGCAATCAGCAGTTTCTTAAGAAAAATTATGGAGATGATAGATGATGTGACGTCAAAGATTTATTTTGTCATTACTTCTCTAATTCAGTCTCTAACTCCTATTTTAAGGGAATTATAAAGATATCTTCCATACATTATTGCTTTCCAAATGCCTGGGGCAAACATTTTTTCTGTAGCCAGATCTTTCCCAACAATTTACTTTTCTCCTGATATCTTTTTCATGACTCCCAACCACTGTGTACACAGAAAATATAGGAAACTTGTAATAAATGATAAATTCTCACTTCAGAAACTTAACTTTGCTGGGAAAATAAATCATAATTAATCAGTCAAATTTAAATTATTATTTGATCTACTTATTTGGGTGACTGCTATAAAGATGATTACATGAAAAGGGACACAACTGTGGACTTTTGATTGGCTATTTTTATTAAATCTTTAAAATGTAATTCAACACATCATGCTTGATTACCTACTATCTGTTGAAAGTTTTTATAAGTATTTTGGATAAATAAGTGAAGACACAAATAGGAATTTCTTGCCATATTCAAGTGAGGAGACAGAAAACAAACCACAAACAGGATAAGAAAAATATAAAATAGGCGAGAAAATGAAAAGTCCTACATACAAGGAAAGGAAAATAGAGAACGGGGAATCAACAGTCGGGTGGTTGGAAAAATAAGATGCATGTTGCCATATGAAATAGAGTGGGCTGGCCAGGCTTTATTGAAAAAGTGAAATTTAAGCAAAGACTTGAAAGATATTTTGGAGTTACCTAAATGAGCATATTTGAGGAAAGAACTTTTCAGGGGGAGGAAATAGCTAAAGCAATAGATGAAGAAAGGTGAATAAAATAAGGATGATGAGGAGGTTGGGGGTTTCTGGCGATGGAGGAGTAAGTGAGAGACCCATAGGTGAGGTCAGAGTGGTATTGGTGGGGTTTGCAGAGCATACATAACATCCACGCAGGGTCTTTGGGCATATTCAAGGACTCTCCCTTTTTCTCCAAGTACAACAGGAAGCCATTTCAGAGTCTAGAGCAGAGGCATGCTATGACACGACTCACATCTTCAGAACAGTACTTGAAATCTTGAGAAGAGACTGCTGGGAAAGCAAGTGTAGAACCAGGAAGCCTAGTTGAGTGAATATTGCAGAAACCCAGGTGAGAAATAATAATGGCTTAAAACAGAGTGATAGCCAAGGAGTTGGTGAGAAGTGATCAAATCCAGGACATGTTTTAAAGAAAGACCCAACAGAATTTTGTAATGAATTAGGTATGGGGTGGGAGATGATGCAAAGGTCTTGAACTGAACAATCAGAATGTAGTTGACATCAGCTAAATTGGATAAGCCTATGCTCAGTTTGGAGGGCACAGATGAGGCCATCAGATTAAGGAAGATAGAGTAAGCAAGCCTGTGAAATGGTACTGTGAGGTCAAGTAACATGAGAACCAAAAATTGACCATTTAGACTAGTGATCTGAAGGTTATAAGTAAGCTCAACAGTATCATTTTTTGGTGGAGTAGTAGGAGTAAAAGGAAAAGAGAACTTGGAGACAAAACATCTGCATATCTCTGAAGAGCTTTACAGTGACGGAGAGCAAAGAAATGTGATGGCAGCCATTAGAGGAGAAGTGGTTAATAGATATTCTTATTTAAGATGAGAGAAATGATAGCATGAAAATAATAGAGAAGAGTGGACAATTTATGAACACATGTCTGAGTGGACATAAGGTGATTGACATCTAGTGCACAAGTTGAAGAACTGCATTTGGATAGGAAGATGGAAGAAAAAGCACACTGGTAGATGGGAACATGGCAGTAGAAGCTTATAGAAATTCTCTTAGAATTGATTTAAATGCTGTAAGCTAAGAGTAAAGGTGAAAAGGGAGATTTTGAGACAAAAGCATAAGGTATTAAATAGTTTTTGAAGAGACTGGGTGCAATGGCTCATGTCTATAATTCCAACACTTTGGGAGGCTGAGATGGGAGGATCACTTGAAGCCAAGAGTTTGAGATCAGCCTGGGCAATAGAGCAAGATCTTATCTCGCTTATCTACAAAATTAAAAGTTAAAAAAAGATAGCTGGGCATGGTGGCATGCACCTGTAGTACCAGCTACTGAGGAAGCTGAGGCAGGAGAATCGCTTGAGCTTAGAAGTTCAAGGTTACAATGAACCATCTATGATCACACTGCTGCACTCCAGCCTGGGGAACAGAGTGAGATCCTGTCTCTAAAAAACATAAATGAATGAGAGATTTGTCTTAGTGCCTGGCAAACTGGTTTGAACAAAACTGAAAAAGTGCCTCCAGTTTAAGAAAATCAATCCTCAAGTTTAGAGAGTTATAAGAAGCCTAACTCTATTCTAAAATTAGAGACTGTATTATTTTTTATTTCAGTTTTATTATAGAATATATCAAAAATATAAAAAGTAATATAATGAATGGTTATGCATTGATCACTCAGCTTTAATAAGTATCAACTCAAGGCTAAATATGGTTCATTATACAACTATACCCTCTTTTTTTCATTGACTATTTTAAAACAATCAATATATATAATCTTATAACCTACATATCATTTTATTTAATCTGCAAACACTTCAAGATGTATCTCTAGATGACAGGCACTCATTCTTATAAATATGCCACTACGATACCTAAAATATAATAACAATGACTCTTTATCATTGATTAACTGCTCATTGTTCCCATTGTACCAATTTGCTTCAGCTGAAATCCAATTAAGATCACAGCTTTGCCGTTGAATGATTTTTTAATATATCTTTAATTCTATAGTTTGCCATCCATCTTATTTTTTTCTTTGCAATTTGTTTCTGTTATTGATTATTCATGTTAAACAATTTGTCACACTGAAATTTGCTGCTCACTGCATGTTCCTGGTGAATTTCGTATCTCCTTCTGTTTCCTTTACTTTTTATAAATTGACAGGTAGATCTGGTGGTTCGGTCATATTTTGGTTTATTTGGGTAATTTGTTTTCATAGGTGGTGTTGTATAACCAAATCAGGATTTGCACATCAGTGGTCTCTCATTTTGTTATTTTTTTTTCAGCAATTTCTGATAATTGTCTAGATCTGTTAACTTAATAGGAGTCATAAAATCTTGACATTCTACTACTTATTTCTCATGTATTAACTGAAATAATCACAGAGCAAAATGTAACCATAGACTAGTTTCTCATCCTGAAGTACAGCTCATTTAGAAAAAGCTGAAAAAAATCTTGACTATTTATTATTATATGGGAATTTTCAAAATAATAACTTGGTTTGTTAGTATCCTCAAAGGTCACCTACCAATGTTTATTTTAATAGTGTTATAAACAAATGGATGTACATAAATACAATGGATTTCAACCCATTGCATTATTTTTAATGATTCTCAAATTTCCCCTGTGACTAGTATAAGGCAGTTCAAATGGATTCTGAGTCTTATTAACCTAATTTTTTACTGAATCACAATAATTTTCAAACATTGAAAGAATAACTTCTCAATTTTGTGCTGTTCACTTTGCAATAGCTACAAATATGGCACACTTTTAGTTTAATCAGCATAATTAACACTTTTCTATTGCTTTCTTTAGTTTAGACCAGTCATAGGCAAACTATGGCCAGTGGGCTGACCTCTTGGTTTGAAAATGCAGTTTAAAAATGGCCGAATAGGAACAGCTCCAGCCTCCAGCTCCCAGTGTGAGCGACAGAGAAGACGGGTGATTTCTGCATTTTCAACTGAGGTACTGGGTTCATCTCATTGGGGCGTGTCATGTCAGACAGTTGGCGCTGGTCCGCAGGTGCAGCACAACCAGTGAGAGCTGAAGCAGGGCAAGGCATCCCCTCACCTGGGAAGTGCAAGGGGGAAGGGAATTCCTTTTCCTAGCCAAAGGAAATTGAGACACACAACACCTGGAAAATCAGGTAACTCCCACCTTAATACTGTGCTTTACCAAGAGTCTTAGCAAATGGCACACCAGGAGTTTATATTCCACACCTGGCCCAGAGGGTCCCATGCCAACGGAGCCTCCCTCATTGCTAGTACAGCAGTCTGAGATCTAACTGCAAGGTGGCAGTGAGGCTGGGGGAGGGGCACCCACCATTGCTGAGGCTTAAGTAGGTAAACAAAGCCACTGGGAAGCTCAAATTGGGTAGAGCCCACCACAGCTCAAGGACACCTGCCTGCCTCTGTAGACTCCTCCTCTGGGGACAGGGCATAGCTAAACATAAAGCAGCAGAAACCTCGGCAAAGGTAAATGCCCCTGTCTGACAGCTTTGAAGAGAGCATGGATCTCCCAGCATGGAGGTTGATATCTGAGAATGGACAGATGGCCTGCTCAAGTGGGTCACTGACCCCTGAGTAGCCTAACTGGGAGACATCCCACACTAGGTGCAGACAGACACCTCACACCTCACACAGTGGGGTACACCCCTGAGACGAAGCTTCCAGAGCAAGAATCAGACAGCAACACTCGCTGTTCAGCAATATTCTATCTTCTGCAGCCTCTGCTGCTGATACCCAGGCAAACAGGGTCTGGAGTGGACCTCAAGCAAATGCCAACAGACCTACAGCTGAGGGTCCTGACAGTTAGAAGGAAAACTAACCAACAGAAAGGACACCCACACCAAAACCCCATCAGTACGTCACCATCATCAAAGACCAAAGGCAGATAAAACCACAAAGATGGGGAAAAAGCAGTGCAGAAAAGCTGGAAATTCAAAAAATCAGAGTGCATCTCCCCCTCCAAAGGAACACAGCTCATCGCCAGCAACAGAACAAAGCTGGATGGAGAATGACTTTGACGAGTTGACAGAAGAAGGCTTCAGTCAATCAAACTTCTCAGAGCTAAAGGAGGAACTACGTAACCAGCACAAAGAAACTAAAAACCTTAAAAAAAAGATTTCATGAATGGCTAACTAGAATAACCAATGTAGAGAAGTCCTTAAAAGAACTGATGGAGATGAAAACCATAACACGAGAACTACATGACAAATGCACAAGCTTCAGTAACCGACTCGATCAACTGGAAGAAAGAGGATCAGTGATTGAAGATCAAATTAATGAAATGAAGATCAAATTAATGAAATGAAGCACAAAGAGAAGTGTAGAGAAAAAAGAGGAAAAAGAAATGAACAAAGCCTCCAGGAAATACAGGATTATGTGAAAAGACCAAATCTAGGTCTGATTGGAGTGCCTGAAAGTGACGGGGAAAATGGAACCAAGTTGGAAAACACTCTGCAGAATATCATCCAGGAGAACTTCCCCAACCTAGTAAGGCAGGCCAACATTCAAATTCAGGAAATACAGACAACACCACAAAGATACTTCTCAAGAAGAGCAACTCCAAGACACATAATTGTCAGATTCACCAAAGTTGGAATGAAGGAAAAAATCTTAAGGGCAGCCAGAGAGAAAGGTCGGGTTACACACAAAGGGAAGTCCATCAGACTAACAGCAGATCTCTCGGCAGAACCACATGATTATCTCAATAGATGCAGAAAAGGCCTTTGACAAAATTCAACACCCCTTCATGCTAAAAACTCTCAATAAATTCGGTATTGATGGAATGTATCTCAAAATAATAAGAGCTATTTAGGACAAACCCACAGCCAATATCATACTGAATGAGCAAAACCAGGAAGCATTCCCTTTGAAAACTGGCACAAGATGGGGATGTCCTCTCTTACCACTCCTATTCAACGTAGTGTTGGAAGTTCCGCCTAGGGCAATTAGGCAAGAGAAATAAATCAAGGGTATTCAGTTAGGAAAAGAAGAAGTCAAATTGTCCCTGATTGCAGATGACATCATTGTATATTTAGAAAACTCCATTGTCTCAGCCCAAAATCTCCTTAGGCTGATAAGCAACTTCAGCAAAGTCTCAGGATACAAAATCAATGTGCAAAAATCACAAGCATTCTTATACACCAGTAACAGAGAGCCAAATCATGAATGAACTCCCACTCACAATTGCTTCAAAGAGAAGAAAATACCTAGGAATCCAACTTACAAGGGATGTAAAGGACCTCTTCAAGGAGAACTACAAACCACTGCTCAGTGAAATAAAAGAGGACACAAACAATGGAAGAACATACCATGCTCATGGATAGGAAGAATCAATATTATGAAAATGGCCATAGTGCCCAAGGTAATTTATAGATTCAAGGCCATCCCCATTAAGCTACCAATGACTTTCTTCACAGAATTGGAAAAAGCTGCTTTAAAGTTCATATGGAAATATAAAAGAGCCTGCATTGCCAAGACAATCCCAAGCCAAAAGAACAAAGTTGGAGGCATCATTCTACCTGACTTCAAATTATACTACAAGGATACAGTAACCAAAACAGCATGATACTGGTACCAAAACAGAGATATAGACCAATGGAACAGAACGGAGCCCTCAGAAATAATACCTCACATCTACAGCCATCTGATCTTTGACAAACCTGAGAAAAACAAGAAATGGCGAAAGGATTCCCTATTTAATAAATGGTGCTGGGAAAATTGGCTAGCCATAAACAGAAAGCTGAAACTGGATCCTTTCCTTACTCCTTATACGAAAATTAATTCAAGATGGATTAGAGACTTAAATGTTAGACCTAATACCATAAAAACCCTAGAAGAAAACCTAGGTAATACCATTCAGGACATAGCCATGGGCAAGGACTTCATGTCTAAAACACCAAAAGCAATGGCAACAAAAGCCAGAATTGACATATGGGATCTAATTAAACTAAAGAGCTTCTGCACAGCAAAGGAAACTACCATCAGAGTGAACAGACAACCTACAGAATGGGAGAACATTTTTGTAATCTACTCATCTGACAAAGGGCTAATATCCAGAACCTATAAAGAACTCAATCAAATCTACAAGAAAAAAACAAACAACCCCATCAAATGTGGGCAATGGATATAAACAGACACTTCTCAAAAGAAGACATTCATACAGCCAACAGACACATGAAAAAAATGATCATAACTGGCCATCAGAGAAATGCAAATCAAAACCACAATGAGATACCATCTCACATCAGTTAGAATGGCGATCATTAAAAAATCAGGAAACAATAGGTGCTGGAAAGGATGTGGAGAAATAGGAACACTTTTACACTGTTGGTGGGATTGTAAACTAGTTCAACCATTATGGAAAGCAGTATGGCGATTCCTCAAGGATCTAGAACTAGAAGTACCATATGACCCAGCCATCCCATTACTGGGGATATACCCAAAGATTTTAAGTCATGCTGCTATAAAGACACATGCACACGTATGTTTATTGCGGCACTATTCACAATAGCAAAGACTTGGAATCAACCCAAATGTCCATCAGTAACAGACTGGATTAAGAAAATGTGGCACATATACACCATGGAATACTATGCAGTCATAAAAAAGGATGAGTTTGTGTCCTTTGTAGGGACATGGATGCAGCTAGAAACCATCATTCTCAGAAAACTATCACAAGAACAGAAAACCACATACCGAGTGTTCTCACTCATAGGTGGGAATTGAACAATGAGATCACTTGGACACAGGAACGGGAACATCACACACTGGGTCCTATTGTGGGGAGGGGGGAGAGGAGAGGGATAGCATTAGGAGATATACCTAATGTAAATGAGTTAATGGGTGCAGCACACCAACATGGCACATGTATACATATGTAACAAACCTGCACGTTGTGCACATGTACCCTAGAACTTAAAGTATAACAATAAAAAAAAAGAAAATGCAGTTTATTGGAACAAAGTCATACCTACTTATTTATGTATTGCCTATGACTGCTTTCACTCAACAGCAATATAGTAGTTGTAATAAAGACCAACTACATAGTCATCAAGCCTTAAATATTTACTATCTGGTCCTTTACAGTAAAAGTTTGGTAACTCAATCTTGACAATCAACATAATAAATCATGCCTTTATTTACTATTTCCAGTTTCTGTGATGTGAACACATTATGCCAATTTCAAATCACTAACATATCACTGAAGGCAGAGTTGAGAAGAAACACAGAACATATCATTATATACTGTTTTCAATATATAGATACAAATGGCATAAATAACTACAAGAACATAGATAAAAGCAAATTTAGTGAAATAATTAAGAATTTGTGAATTTTAAAAATGTATTTTTGGTCTGGCGCAATGGCTCATGCCTGTAATCTCAGCACTTTTGGAGGCTAAGACAGGCTTGAGCCCAGAAGTTTGTGACTAGCCTGGGCAAATTGCAAAACCCTGTCTGTACTAAAAATACAAAAACTAGTTGGGTCTAATTAGTAGTGTCTGCCTATAGTCTCTACTACCTCGGAGGCTGAGGTGGGAGGATTGCCTGAGTCTAAGAGGTCGAAGCTGCAATGAGCTGTGATTGTGCTACTGCACTTCAGCCTGTATGACAGAGGGAGACTCTGTCTCAAACAAAACAAAACAAACAACAACAACAACTGGGTGAGGTGGCTCAGGACTATAATATCTCAGCATTTTGAGAGGTCAAGGCAGGTGGATCACCTGAAGTCAGGAGTTCGAGACCAGCCTGGCCAACATTATGAAACCCCATCTCTACTAAAAAAATCCAAAATTTAGCTGGGTGTGGTGGCAGGTGCCTGTAATCCCAGCTGCTTGGGAGGCTGAGGCAGGAGAATTGCTTGAGCCTGGGAGGCAGAGGTTGCAGTGAGCCAAGCTTGCCCCACTGCACTCCAGCCTGGGCAACAGAGTGAGACTTCATCTCAAAAAAACAAAAGACAAACAAAAAAACCCAGAAAAACAAAAAGAATGTATTATTTTAAAGACGATTTACTGTTACGAGTTTCTACAATTGAATGGTTAATAAGAGCTGTGTTTAACGACCTGCTCACAATAGTGCTGATAATTTAACAATCAGTTCTCACAAGTTAATGCAAGCTGGTTCCAATGAACCACTTCTTATATTCCCACTAGTTGGAGCTTACCAGATTTTATTTTATTTTTTTTTTTGAGACTGACTCTCACTCTCTCGCCCGGGCTGGAGTGCAGTGGTACACTCTCAGCTCACTGCAATCTGCACCTCCCACGTTCAAGCGATTCTCGTGCCTTAGCCTTCCAAGTAGCTGGGATCACAGGTGCACACCACCACGTCCAGCTAATTTTGTATTTTTCGTAGAGATGGGGTGTTGCCATGTTGGCCAGGCTGGTCTTGATCTCCTGGCGTCAAGTGACCCACCTGCCTCAGCCTCCCAAAGTATTACAGGCATGAGCCACAGCACCCAGCCTCATTAGTTTTGATTTTGACACCTTAGTAGACACACACATCCATTATCCTATTGGTAATGTTGGCTGGCAAGTTAGCTATGAATGAACAGAAAGACTTTAAAACCTAAATACCTTGGTATGATTAAATATTAAAACTAAATATAATCATAAAAGTGCCTCTTGTAGAAGAAAATCAATTTAGCTAAATCTAAAGAGTGTTTGAAATTGAGAACACTGTTTGAAAGGGAGGCACTAGTAAATTTAAGACAAAAACAACATGTATTTAACCTTCGAAATGCTGTCTTTGTCAGCTGCTTACCATATGTACTTCACCAAGTCCAATCATAAGTGACTTCCTAGGGTCAGAGTGGACACTATAGGACATGAGTGTGTTATTCCCACCTTCGACCAAAATGACAAACAATAATGATTTATCAAATAATTTCTACCTTTAGAGGTTGGCCACAACCTCACCATCCCACTCAACATGGAGTTCCAAGCAAGTCACTAGTGACTGATTATAATTAAACATGAGATTAAGCCCCAAAGTCATTTTTGATTTAACATTTCACAGATACATATATATAATATATATTCTTATTTTCAATATGCTTCAGTGTACTTCCAGAATAACTTTTAAAATATCTTAAGCTTTTATTTCTATAAGTAGAATAACACTCAAAGTTCCTGAATTTAAACACCAGGCAGGTACAGACTGTCAACCTAACATTTTGGAAAGGCAGAGTATAATTGAAGCCTGCAAAAGGAAGTATTACTAAAATTTATCAGAGATTTGATTTATGAGGTGTTACGTTGAGTCTACCCAATTATTTTTCTGCTTGTTAAACAGCACTGAAACTAAAGAAGATTTGGGCTGCTAGAATTAAGGAGCTTTTTCCCGGGCTATATTGTCAGTAATATGCATCAGACAAAATGTGAGAAACCTTTCTACATTACGGCTTGTGATCCAGGAAAATCAAGGGGCAGTACCTTCATTCTGAAGTCCCAATAAATGATCTTCTTTGATCAAAAAAGTGAGCCAGACACTAAAATATTGTCACGGAAGAACTGAAGGCAGGGAGATGCTCAAATCCTCCCAAGTCTGGCATTCAGTGCACCACCTGAAAAGAAGTTATTCAAATACAAAGGAATTACCATGTGAATGGTGTTTCCGCACAATTTCTGCATATGCTGCCTTGCATTTTTATCAAGACGACAAACATAAACCAGCGTGAGAAAGCAGGTGCCTTTTTCCACCATATCTTTTGAACATCAGTATTTCCCAGCAGTTAACTGCATGTGATAATGGCCAGAGCACAGAAACGTATTGATTTGGATCCAAACTCTTCACCCAGAAGCAGCTTTTTGTTGTATATTTTAAGCTTGGAGCTTTTGATCCAGATTCATTAGATGGCAGATCATTTAAATAAGAAGGCAACGAGGCTGATTGAGGGGAAACTTCATAAGATGTTGAAGTCTCAAAGAATATTTCAGCTCAAAGGGATTTCTTTCTTGGAGCCAAATTCAGATCCCACCTACAGAGTTAAAGCCATTAATTATTAACCACAGTATTACATATTAAAATTACAAGATATCAGGTTGACAGCACATTGCAACGAGCCTTCAGATTGTGATTTCCCATCCTAATGATGATGATAAGATAGGACTGAATGGCAAATTGCTATTGCTTTCAGTTGAAAATTTGAAAGAGCTGTGCCCTGATCCCTCGTTACAGAGAACTGCTATTCATTCAGCAGCACTGCTAGCAGAAGTAAACCCAGGGTCTAGTGCGGTGGCGGCAGAGATGTTAATTCACAAGACAGCAAGCAGAGAGAAGCTGCTAAATGGCACAGTGGGTTAATGACGCACTACAGTGCTTCACCATGGGAGACATATGGGTTGAATTCTGGCATTGTTCACAAGTGAAAATTGGTTTACCAATCTTAGCTTGGTCCCTGGTGGACAGTTGTCCTTGTCCTAGACCTCCTCAGATGTTGTCCTAATTTTCTACACAGGAGAGGCTCAAGTCTGCAAGAGAAGGAAAGTTACTTATGAGAGTGAAATTGGTTTAGCAGAGTTAGAAGAGGAAATGGGCCCAATATCTTCCCTGTTTTAATTCCGGTTGCTGCCAGTATCTCATTTTCACAAGCATAAAAATCCACTCAGGGCTGCAAAAGAAAGGGTATAAGCAAGGCCAATTTTCTTTCTGCTAAAACTACATCCCCAAGAGCTAAGCAGGCTTAGCACTAATTTATTAAAAACAGGATACTTATTTGAAACAGGCCTTGCCCTCAGTAGAGAATCTTAGGACTACCAGCTTAAGAGCAGAATAGCTTAGTCAAAAACTTACGCATTTTAAAACATAGTATAAGATATAAAATAATAGGATTCTATGTAACTCTTCTTGTTATAATGCACATGTTCTTAACAGCAAGAGAATGTGCAGAATACTTTTAAAAATGTATTTGTATATTTTAAAGTACTTTTTTTTAACATTAAATAAAAGCCTTTCCTTTAACAGAAAGACACTCACTTATTTACTCTCCTATGTGAAAAAATAGTCACTGGTAATAAACATTTAAAAACTGCAAATGAAATAAAATGATGAGAGACAATGTTTAATAAAACTTTATATATAAAGAACTCAAATGAGAAATAAAAGGAAATTACAGAAGTGGATAACACTTTTTTCTAATTCAGAAACTAACAAAGGCTATGGTGACAAAGACTAAAGCATTGAGAGATTAATGAAATGAAAGATTTCAAAAAGTAGAAAGAAATATCCATGGCCTAAAAAAGGAAAGAAGATTTAATAATAAAAATAAAGACTAATATCTATAAAAGACTTTTGAAAGTGACAAAGAAAAAATAAAAATAAAAATGCTGAAATAATTAGTTCTTGTGAATTTCAGGCTATTCAGATATTTTCCATCTCTACAATCATTATTATTTTCTGGGATTATGTAACAGATTCTCTCATTAATTCTGCCTTCAATCAATCATTCCTTCTCATCTATCTGTTTTTTTAACTTTTAATTGGTTTTGAGGATGGCTAATATTCATTGTTAACTCTTTTCCCGTTTAGGGGGGAAAAAAGTACAGCTCATTGCCAGTAATCATTTAATTTGACATAAACACACTCTTTGAGGCTGAAGCAAATCTGACTGAGTTTCATCATAAAACTAAAATATAAAAACTGTTCTTGGAGTTATTTCTACACAGAACAAACATCAAAATCATCGGAATCATCAGAATTGTCTAGTTTGGAAATATCGAGTTCATCAAATTCAGCCAACAATTGTTTGAGAATGATGTTAATATCACACATAGGAATGCTACATTTTCTAGGATTTGACGTTATCATCCCTCGAGAATTACTATATTTTGTAAATGGAAATACGACTACTAAAAACAGAATACTGTAAATACAATGATTTCTTTTGTTTCAAAAGTCGACACACCAGAGTGATGTGAAAATAATAATAAAAGCCAGATACGTTGTGGCAAAGTTCTCAGGGTAAATGCTGCAGCCGCAAGCACTGTCGGCAGGTATCCTTGGGGCAAAAGGGAAAAAAGTTAAAAGTACATACTCGGTAGCCAAACACTTTGGCAGAGGAATCAAACAGAAAGCAAGAGATTTATAAACATCATACTAAAGTAAAAAATGAGAGAAAAATTCAAATGCAAACGTACTTGTTTAAACAAATAATTTACTTATTTCACAACTCATGATCCCTAAAGATGGTAGAGGCATCCAGTCCGCAATTCCCTTTCTTTTGGAAACCAGTCTCATCCTCTCTAAAAATAGTCAGCTTCATGAAGCTAAAGTCATCCCTTATTTACTTCCAACAAGACTCATTTGTTCATGATCTGTTTGTCCTTCAATTCCCATTCCCATTCCTATAACCACAGCTGATTTTCAAATGAGTTTTCAAAATCCCCTTCTTACATGTGCCTCGTTCTCTGTTTGCATTGCCTCCACTCTCCTGGCCTGCTCAAATCTAATTTGTCTCTATTTCCTCCCTATAAAGCTTTCATTGATACTTTTGGTCCATAGCGATCTCCTCTTCCCCTAACGATAAATGACTCCCCCCTCATTAGGAATTAGAAAACAGCCAAATCCCTGACTTGGAATTTCCTATTTGATTTTATATGACTATGAATTTTTCAGGAGTCTTTCTCTAGTTTCTCCAGATTTTAAGATTAAGAAAAATAACTTGTATGCACAAAGTCATTTTTTAATAAATATAGAAGTATATATGTGTGTGTATATATTCCTCTTCTGACTTTACATATTTATTTTGATATTTCAAAATACCTAGCACATTGCCTTATTCAGAGGAGTAGTTTAATAAATATGTTTGAATGAATGCCCACCATAAAATAATTACAACTTCTTTTTCTCTGTTAACAGATTATCCTCCCCAATTCTAATCAGCTATTTAAAACCTTCATAAAATTTAAATGGAACACAAGCAGAATCATTTAATTCTTAGCTATTAAGGTGATAATGACAGATTTTGAAAGTAATGAGACAGCATTTTGATTTTAAAATACTCCATTTAATACTTTTAAAATTATGATATGATTCAAGTGCAATTTTGGATTATTTTAAAATAAATTGTGACAAATTTGAAATTATTTAAAACCCTTTAAGAACTTTCCTACATAGAGCATTAGATAAGGGCAGTTTTTATTTAATTTTAGGGAAAGTAGCAGGTTCAATGAGAAATATTTATGTATAAAAGAACTTGGACTGCCAAGTTGGACTAAGTATATCTAAAATTTAAATTACTACATTGAGACTTTAAGAACCTGTAGCTCCATGTCAATGGGACTTTGGTCCACGTGCTTTCTTCTGGTACAAATGATTTTGAATAGAAAGTACCGAGGCCAGGCACAGTGGCTCACGCCTATAATCCCAGCACTTTGGGAGGCCGAGGCAGGCAGATGACGAGGTCAGGAAATCGAGACCATCCTGGCTAACACGGTGAAACCCCGTCTGTACTAAAAATACAAAAAAATTAGCCGGGCGTGGTGGCGGACGCCTGTAGTCCCAGCCACTCGGGAGGCTGAGGCCGGAGAATGGCGTGAACCCGGGAGGCGGAGCTTGTAGTGAGCCATAGCAGTCAAAAGGAAGGAAGGAAGGAAGGAAGGAAGGAAGGAAGGAAGGAAGGGAGGGAGGGGAAAAGAGAGAGAGAAAGAAAAAGGAAGAAAGAAAGAAAAGAACCGAGCATGGTGGCTCATACCTGTAATCCCAGCACTTTGGAAGGCTGAGGTAGGAGGATTGCTTGAGCCCAAGAGTTTGAGACCAGCCTAGGTAACACAGCAAGACCTCATCTCTTTAAAAAAAAAAAAAAAAAAGTCTCTAAAGTCACCTTCACAGGGTTAACAAGAATTCTAGGCAAAAATATAGTTATAATTAAGCATTAACTAGGCTGTGCTCTGACCCACTTTTTCGTAATCAAAAGTCACATAGCCCTAGATACTGACCATTTGCATCCCAACTCTTTTTTTTTTTTTTTTTTTTTTTTTTTGAGACGGAGTCTCGCTCTGTAGCCCAGGCTGGAGTGCAGTGGCGCGATCTCCACTCACTGCAAGCTCCGACCCCCCGGGTTCACGCCATTCTCCTGCTTCAGCCTCCCGAGTAGCTGGGACTACAGGCGCCCGCCACCTCGCCCGGCTAGTTTTTTTGTATTTTTTAGTAGAGACGGGGTTTCACCGTGTTAGCCAGGATGGTCTCGATCTCCTGACCTCCTGATCCGCCCGCCTCGGCCTCCCAAAGTGCTGGGCCAACTCTTCTTATAAATAGGATTCCTGATTATAGAATCATAAGGTTTTTAAGAATTGCTTAAGCAGATTCTGAATTTCAGAGAAAGAGCTGACACCAACCAGTTTGAAGACCCTCACAGAAGAACCGAATCAGTATTGAAAATGTAGTTTCTTCATCTCCCTTTCCCAAGACTTCACCCTGCACTTTTCAACCATTCAGCGATCTCCACACTTTAGTCCACTCCAAAACTCTTAAAGTCCCTAGCCCCAGACTCCTTGGGGAGATGAATATGAAGTTTCCTCCCATGTCCTCGTTCAGCAGCCCTACGATTAAACCTCTTTCTCTGCTGCCACCCAGTGTCTCAGCGTATTGACTTGCCCTGCACGCAGGGCAATGAACCTATTATGGTTATACAACCATAAATAGAGCAATTACCAATAGAAAGGTAAATTTTGCTGTAATAAAAGAATAGCACAAATAGCAGAAGGAAGAAACTCAAGGGGAAAATTTGTAACCACTAGCAGCATAACATGTTTTGGGAGATGTATCCACAAGGACAGCACTATAGCTGGGGAATGTGGACAATAGATGAAGCCAAAGGGAACCATAATTCTGTCTATGGACCAGCACCTGATCTGGATGGATTTCTTCATTCAAGAATCTATTATCATTTAAAAAAAAACAAAAACAAAAAACACAAAAACCCAGCAGTCACAACTATAAGGCAGGCTATAAAATGTCTGCAAAATAGAAAAAAAATATTATCTGAAATGATTTTCTAGAGCCAAGGTTACTAACCAGTGTACTGTGGCATACCTAAAGGTTGCAGATAGGCCACAGATGACTGAAATTTAACCTTCTCAGCTCTCAAAGTAACCAGAGAGAACTTGGGGTAGCTGGGACCCATGCAGCAGTCCAATCAGTTTGCCCTGGGACATCATCAAATGTTACCCTTTTTCTACATGTGTAAAGAATGGTGCCAAAAAAAAAAGTTCAAAAAATTATTTATCATTCTCATTAGTATCCCAGTTGACATGACTTCTATAAAAAAGAAGCAGGAAGTTGATAAGATTTGAATATCTGCATTTGTTTATATTATTCTAAATGCAAACATAAGGTTTCTGGATCAAGGCAGATTATAACCATAGTAGTAGCTATATCTGTTACCTGCACTTCAATTTCTTTCCCCACTCTGGAAAGAAGAGCCATGTGGATAGGCTGGCATGTGTGTGTGTCATACAACAAGAGAAGAGCCCTATAATTAGGAATCTGGCAGTTAATATCCATGCTGTCCAACTGACATCCTTACCTCCTGTGAGAAGAGGAAATAATCTCTCCAATGTAAACAAATTATTGGGTAGAGAAGGGGAAGATTCCTAGGTTCTTACCTTTGGCATACAAATAAATGTCTCTAGGTGTTCTATAAGAATAAAATACAAATATTTCTGACCTGTCACATAAGCATTTGCATGATCTTAACTACACATATGTCTCCAGCTTTATATCCTGACCCTGTCTTAATTAAACCCTGCAATTCAACCACAGTGAACTTATTTTACGTTGCAGTATGCCATAATTTGTGCTTTCAGGTTTATATCTCCTGGAAATTATGCAAGGATCCTAGTTTCATGCCCCTTGGAATATAAATATACAAACATGTTCAAACAAACAAGGACGTCATCAGGTAAAATTTGAAAGGCTGAAATAAGACTTCCATATACATACGAAAACAGAATTTTTCTGCATTAGAAAATCTAAGACAGAAAAAAAAATTATCCTAGTCATAAATTGGCATATGCACAAAATTAAATTATCACGGCAAACACCAAATCTCATAGGCATAAGGGACAAAACAAAGGTTAGAACAAGTTAACCATTGCTACAGCCAGTGTTTTCAGAGTGGTTACAATGTTTCAAGACTTTTGATATGAAGTACCCGATGTTTGCCTTCAGGAACTTATTCAGATGTGGGATTTAGACAGAAAATGACAAGACAGTAAGTTCTAGGAAGGGGAAAATTAAACAGGGGCAGCAATCTCAGTAAGGGTTTGGAAAATGGTCTGAGATGGCTGATTCTGGAATGATGAGTGAGTCAGTATAAAGACCAGGAAAGAATGTTCCAGAAGGGGATGGAAACAGGGGTGTATGATTTGATGGGAGGGGTTTGTTACGCAAATGAAGGCAGAACGCTGTGGATAAAACAAATGATGGCATACTGCAGTGTAAAATAAGTTTATTGTGGTTGAATTGTAGGGTTTAATCAAGACAAGGTCAGGATATAAAGTTTAATCAAGACAAGGTCAGGATATAAAGCTGGAGACATATGTGTAGTTAAGATCGTGCAAATGCTTATATGACAGGTCAGAAATTTGTATTTTATCCTTATAGAAATAATTGCTTTTGAAGGATTTTAAGCAGAAGAGTGATCTTTGAGAAATTTTCATTGTAGTCCTTTAGGGTTCAAATCCTCTGTCTACCATTTGACCTTTGGCCTAATAGATATTTCCTCCATGTCTCAGTTTCCTTATCTATAGAATAGAGATAATAACAATACTTAAACAATACAGTTGTTGTAAGGATTAAAGGAGAATTATTTGGCAAGTACATGACACATAGTAAATTTTCTACAAATAGCTATTACTATTAAGGGATTTTAAACAGAAGAAGAATACAATTGGAATTTAGGGAAGTCTTTCTGGCTGCATTGTGGAGGCAGATTCAAAGGTGTAAAACTGCATGTAGACAGAACAGTTAAGAAGCTGTTACACAAGAATCCAGAAAAGAGAAGAAGATCCTTTGAGACAGAGTATTGGCAAGGCACACAGAAATAGACACATACAAGCTATACGTAGAAGGAAGAAGCCATAGACAGAATGATTAAACGAATATAAGGATTGAGTGATTGCACCCTGTACTTTAGAGCATTGAGAATTGGAGTTCAATAATTAAACATTTGATGATGATTTTGATTGTTTCCAATTAACTGATTGATTGACTTTGTCTTTCCCTATTAGATCCATTAGGTGTCTTTTTTTTTTTTTTTTTTTTTTTTTTTTTTTTAAGACAGGGTCTTGTCTGTCACCCAGACTGGACTACAGTGGCACTATAACTCACTGCAGCCTTGAACTCCTGGGCTCCAGTGATCCCCCGATCTCAGCCTCCCAAGTAGCTGGGATTACAGGAGCACACCACCACTCTTAGCTAATTTTTTAAAAATTACTTTTATAGACTTGCTATCTTGCTCAGACTGGTCTCAAATTCCTGGCCTCTAGCAATACGTCCACCTCAGCCTCCCAAAAGACTCGAATTACTGGTGTGCACCACTGTGCCTAGCATTTTCATCATCGTATTATAGTGCGTAAAAAACAATAGACATGTTTTAATATGTTGAGTATTTTGTTTGTGTGGTAAGATGATTAATTTGACTCTGGAAATATAAATGTGAGTATGATTTTGTAGTGCAAGATAGCAGTCTGTACAGGGGTTGTATATGAAAATTTTAGCTGTTGGAGTGAGTGTGGTTATCAAGGAGATAATAGGCAGTGAGAAGACAGTGGGTTGGGCATAGAACCCTGAAGAACATGGGCAGTTAAAGGAAGAAAAGCCTTGAAAGGATTCTAAGAAAGAATGTCTGAAAATTGGAAGAAAGACATGGAATTTGTGTGTCAACAAAAGTGGAAAATGGTGTTTTAAAAGCAACAGCAATACAAAACAGTCTTTTAAGCAATTAAACAGTAGGAAATGTTAAGAGGTCAAGTATAATAAATAGCAAGATACTGGCTAGTGAAGTTTACATACATTATAGGATAAGGAATATAAAATGAGATTCAAGTAGTGACAATAAAATTTAACTTTTTAGAGGTTACTAAGCTACAAAAAAAAAAAATAGGTAAGTAATCAGAAAGAGAAATCATGTTGTGCAGATAAGTGTGAAACTCCCTAAATGTTGACAGGATAATTAGTAGAGTAAAAATCCTGAAAAGGTCAGGATTGGAGCTGGCATATGGAGAAATTATCACTGGGCAGAGGGAGGAATCCTTCTACTATAAGAAAAAGAGGAGAGGATGGGCCAGGTATGTTTTCAGGTTCAGGGACAGAAATATAAGACTTATTTTCTCCATGCATCAGAAGCGGGGGCCAAGAGGGACACATGGGAATCCTAAAGAATGTGGGTAACTATTAAAATAGATATTATAGAGAATGGAGGACTGAAACAGTAACAAAGAAAGACTGCTAGGTGGTAATGAAATTGGAAACCATTGTGTCATTTCCCTAAGCATTGCTTAAAAACCCAGGAATAGGAATAAAGAAGATAGACTGTAGGGCTGTTCGGGACTGGTATGCCTCCAGGCTATTGTGACAGGTGGACAATGCATAAATCAGTAAGAGGACATTGTAAGGAAAAAAAAAAAAACAAGAGTTAATGTTGCAGGTTTTCATAAGGAGCAATTTTGTCCCCTAAACCCCAGAGAATATTTGACAACGTCTGGAGACCTTTTTGGTTGTCACAACTTGGGAGGGAGGTACTAATGGAATCTAGGGGGTAAAGGTCAGGAATGCTTCTAAACATCTTATACTACAGAGAACAACCCCTCACAAGAAAAGGATTTTTCTGGGTTAAAAAAATCTAAACTGGTTTGGGAACTGAGGAGAGGTAGAAGGGAGCTTACAGGGAGAAATGAGAGAATCGAAGTACAGAATGCCTCCTGTAGTAAAGGGCATAATTTTATCAACTGGAGAAAGGGAGGGAGAGAGGGGAAAGGAGAGAGGGAGAGAGAAAGACAGTGAGAGAGGGGATGTGAATGAGAAGGAGAGGAGAAGGTCATGGTCTGAGAGTGGTTTATCATTGTTAGTGTTTCATTACATAACATTTCAGAGTTGGAGCAGTCTGGAATGACAACAAATGTGTGCCCATAGAAATGAATGGCTGAAGCAGAGTGGAGGTGAAAATCACTAGAGATGAGTAATTCAAGGATAGTTTACGTCACTCAGAATAATGGCTAGGCTAGGGAGAGTGAGAAGGATATCAGTATAAGTGATAAAATCTTCAGTGAATAAGGTCTTGGAGGAAAGATTGTGACGCAGCAAAACTATTTTTATGTATAAAGTCAACATAAATAACACACAGTTCATCTATAGAAAAAAGAATGTAAAGGAAATTGTAAAATATACTTAAAATATTGTCTAAAGGAGAAGAAAAATAGTGATTTTTCACTGGGTGGCATTTTTCTATACTTTCTGAAATAAATATTTGTCTATGATAAGAATAAAAATTAGTAAACATGAGAATACAATACTTTTAAAAGGAAAGAAACAGTGAAATTCTGGTGTGTAGTTCCCTCACAGCCCATCAGCTGAAATCTGAATAGTTGCTGCATTTACAATTATTATTTTGGATCCAGTCATTGCCTCATTTTACCCTAAAACAAACAATGTATGTTTTGCTCTAAAATAAAAAAGGAAGTATAAAGAGGTTCTGCAACTATCTATACAAGATTAACTTGAATCAGTTATAATACTAACAGGGATTAAAGGAATTCGTGAAAATTGTTGTGGAGAATATGATCAATAGCTGAATAAATACAGTTTCTATGTATCTAAATTGTTGAAACCAGATAGTATCTTCAGTGATTGAAAGATGATTCCTTGATTTTTTTGTTTTTTTTTTTTTTTGTTTTTAAATGTAGTCCCTGACTACAAATTCCTTAAACTCACGGGAGGTAAATAAACCCCAACATGTCACCAAAATCATATTTAGTGCTTAGAATCTGTCTACTCCTTACTACTTTTGAGAGGAAAATGTGTTTGCCAAACTTGATCAGGACCAGGCTTATCAATAGGAGAGTACCCATAACAACACTAAAGCACCCCAAATAATCATTATTCATCATAAGACGTTTGTTTCTTAGAGACCTTATTTTCTACTGCTAAAGGTATTTACCAGATATAATTTTAGATATATCATTAGTGCAACGAAAAATTAATACATTTCTTAGAATTTATTTTACATCCAGAAAAATAAATCCACTTGTGAACAACCCCTCTAAAAAGCATCACACTGATTTCTAGATATTATTATTTGTGACAATAAATCTAAATTTCCCTTTCTTAAGAAGTTTATAAGATGTACATCTTCTAACTTATAACCCTTATGAAAGCCAGGATGAAAAGACAGTGCTATAGTTTGATAATGTTCTGAAACTGGTAATTGCAACTTCCTAGATTTGCCAAATATCTCAGCAGTTAAACATTCTAAAAAATAAGAGTCTAGTTCTGCCCTCTAACATACTATCTAGAGTTAATGGAATAACTTCAAATCAAATCAAATATTTCTAATTCAAACTTAATCTGCCTCATCTTCTGTGTGTTTATGTGTCACATACAAATTTTTGTCTCTTAAGGTAATCATTGCAAACCAAATTTTTGGGTCAAATTTTTGTCTCAAGGCAATCATTGCAAACCAAAATATTTAGTTTGCTAATAACTAAAGAGTTACATACAATGGCTAGAGTGTGGAGAGGTGATATGATATCTTCAGTCTCATAGATGGTGAAGAGGCCCTTCAGGGTGATGTGACAACTACAGAACATTTAGATGCACTTTTTATGAAGCCAACTGGGTATGAGTATTCAATAATATCTCAGGAAATTTATCTGAATGACAATATGATAATTACAATAGCTCTTTAATGTCCAACACAACTGGCAATATGGGATCACTTGCTATCCTTACGCTTACTAAAATTACATAAACACATACTTTATAAGGGGTACATAATTGCCGACTAAAGCTATATTAGCTAAGAAAGGAAGGGATTTTAATCCATGTCAAGGCAGTGTAGGTTTACATTTTTTAGTTCATGTGTTTATTTTTTTTACCATAAGCAAGTGTATTAACAAAAATTGTTTTGTTGAAATAAATAATTCATTTAGAAGCCTTCCTCATCCCTTTCTTTGTAATGCTACATGAATTTATACATCTGCTTTTTTGTGCAAAATTTTAAAATAATGTGTATATAAATTATATAAGTGAAAGTTATTCTGCACTAATTAATGGGATGTTACTTCCTATAAAAAGAAGACTAAAAATTAAATATTAAAATTATGAGAATAAAGTTCCATATATCTCAAAGCAACATTAGTATCAATTATAATTAAGTATGACTAGACAGAGTCAATACACTAAATTCTGAACCAGAGTGTGTCTGGTCACCTTTGTATTTTTTTCCTTTGCACATTACTAGATATGTAGTTAGTACATAATAAATGCTTATTAGAACAGGTTAATTATGGACACTTAAGATCAAGCTATGAGATGAGTACATGAAAAAAATTGAGCCAATTGCCTTATTATCACACATTGCATTTTAATAATAGACATATTTTTGAAGAACTCTAGATTATTGTAGGCAATGATTTATTGGGAACATTCTTTAAGAGTTAATCAAATGAAAAGCTAGTGTCAGTCTGTAGTATAGACATGATCCTAGAATGAAGGAAAGGTATAGAATGAGAGTGAATAGCTTGCAAAATTGGTGCTTATGAAAGTTCCACAAATATTCTGAGACAATGACACTTTAAATTGTAGGATATTAAGACCTCAGAAATTTCTTTTCATCTCTGCTTCAGAGAGGGAATAATACATCAGGACTCTAATACCTCAGGATTTCAAAATTTATCTTTCTATTATAATAGGGAAGACAATAAACTTAAAGTACATATAATTATGATTGCCCATGATCCAACTTTAAAAAAGAATAAACTATGGTATGAAGTAATTTAAGCATATTGCTTGCATTGGCTACATAAAATATCAGAAACAGGGTGTTAAATTATAGCTCTTCCATTAATTTTAATACAAAAAGTTGAGATAATTGTTAAAAGAATTGCCAAAGGGCATAAAGTGTTTTCATCCAATTTTAGGCTTACCCTGATAATCAAAAGGGATTCTTTAGATGAAATGACATGTTAGACCTTCAAATATCAGTCTAATTTCCATGTATTTGTGAATTTTCTAAAATTCCTCCTGGTATTGATTTCTAGCTTCATATCACTGTGCTCAGAAAGTATTCGTAACATAACTTCAACCTTCTTAAATTTGCTGAGGCCTCTTTTGTGCCCTAACATGTGATCTATCCTAAAATTAAGAAACAATTCAATTTACAATAGCTATGAAACATGAAATGCCTGGGAATAAATTTAACCTAGGAAATGGAAGGCCTATACACTGGAAGCTGTAAAGTATTGATGAAAGAAATTGAAGGAGACACAAATAAATGTCCTGTGTTCATGGATCAGAAGAATTAATATTGTTAAAATGTCCATACTACTGAAAACAATATACAGATTCAATGTAACCTCTATCAAAATTCCAAAGTCATTTTTCATAAAAATAGAATAAACTATTTTATAATTCACATGGAGCCACAGAAAAAACCCAAATAGCAATAGAAATCATGAACAAAAAGAGCAAAGCTAGAGATGTCACTACCTGATTTCAAACTATACTATAGAGCTATAGTAATTAAAACAGCATGATACTGGCAAATAGACACATTGACCAATAAAACAGAATAGGGAGTCCAGAAATGAACCCATGCATGTTTGGTCAATTTATTTGCAACAACAGAGTCAAGAATACATGAGTCTCTTCAATAAATAGCATTGGGAAAGCTGAATATTCATATGCAGAAGAATGAAATTGGACCCTTATCACACAACGTATAAACAAGTCAGCTTAAAACGGATTAAAGACTTAAATGTATGACCAGAAACTATAGAACCATTAGAAGTAAACATAGGAGAAAAACTATACCACATTGGTCTAGGTAATTGATTTTTGGATCTGATCCCACAAATGCAAGCAACAAAAGCAAAAATAGATGAAACTGCATCAAACTAAAAAGATTCTGTACATCAAAGGAAACAACAGTGTGCAGAGACAATCCACAGACTGGGAGAAAATTTTTGCAAGCCATACATTCACTAAGGGGTTAATATCCAAAATATACAAAAAACTCAACCCAATAGCAAGAAAACAAAACAAAAAAACCTCAATTAAAAAATGGGTAAGAGACAAGATTAGAAATTTCTCAAGAAATACATACAAATGGACAACAGATATGAAAAATGCTCAACACCGAATTAATACCACTATAAAGACACATGCACACGTATGTTTATTGCGGCACTATTCACAATAGCAAAGACTTGGAATCAACCCAAATGTCCATCAGTGACAGACTGGATTAAGAAAATGTGGCACATATACACCATGGAATACTATGCAGCCATAAAAAAGGATGAGTTCATGTCCTTTGTAGGGACATGGATGCAGCTGGAAACCATCATTCTTAGCAAACTATCACAAGAACAGAAAACCAAACACCGCATGTTCTCACTTATAGGTGGGAACTGAACAATGAGATCACTTGGACACGGGAAGGGGAACATCACACACCGGGGCCTATCATGGGGGGGGGAGGGATTGCATTGGGAGTTATACCTGATGTAAATGACGAGTTGATGGGTGCTGACGAGTTGATGGGTGCAGCACACCAACATGGTACAAGTATACATATGTAACAAACCTGCACGTTATGCACATGTACCCTAGAACTTAAAGTATAATAATAATAAATTAAAAAAAAAAGAAAAATGCTCAACATTGCTAATCATAAGGGAAACACAAATTAGACACACAATTAGATATCATACCTGTCAGAATAGGTATTATCAAAAAGATGAAAAATAACACATTGGCAAGGATTTGGAGGAATGGGAACTCTGTACACTGTTGATGGGAATGTAAATTAGTACAGCGATTATGGAAAACTATATGGAGGTTTCTCAAAAAACTAAAAATAGAATTACTATATGACCCAGCAATCCCACTTCTAGGTATTTACCCAAAGGGTTTGAAATTAGTTCGTCAAAGAGATGTAAGCTCTCCTATGTTCATTGAAGCACTATTCACAGTAGCCAAGTTGTAGAATCAACCTGTGTCCCTGAACCAATAAAGGAAGGAAGAAAATGTGGAACATATATATATATATATATGAGGGACTACTAATCAGCCTTTAAAAAGAAGGAAATTCTCTTAATTGCCACAACATGGATGGAATTGGAGAACTTTAAGTGAAATCAGCCAGTTGTAGAAAAACAAATATATCATATGTTCTCATTTATATGTGGCCTTTAAAACAATCAAACTCATAGGAGCAGAGTGTAGAATGTTGGTTGCTGAGGTTGGAGGTGGGAGGAATAAAGAGATGATGGTCAAAGTGTACAAAGTCTTAGTTAGACAAGAAATATTTTTTTAGTTCAACTTCACAGCATAATGAATATAATTAATAAGAGTATTATAAATTTCAAAATCACTGAGATTAAATTTCAAATGTTCTCACCACAAAAAATGTTAAGTAGGTGAGATGATGAATATGTTAACTACATTGATTTAATTATTCCACATTGTATTCGTAAATCATAACATCACTCAGTACCCCATAAATGTATATGATTATACATTGTCAATTTATAATAAAAAGAGAAAAAAACAAAAATTAGTCTAAAAGGTAGTTAAGAATAAAGATGCACTCACAAACAGATATGGTTTCCCTACTCTTCTGAACCTCCCTCTTCTGATTATTCTCTTTGTAGAAAGACTTACACTTCTATATATCAGTGGAATTTCTGATGCATTTATTTACCACCACAGACCATAATTTTCAGATGCTTTTGCAAATAAAATGCCACAAATTATTTCTGTTGGATGAACCTCTTTGTTATTCCTTCTGAAAAGTTTTGAAGAAAGCATCATTTCATCTGAAGACAGAAAAAGAAAGAGAACGTTGAACCTAATTCAACCGTGATAGTTGTTTCTGAGGCAGAATTAAAATAGCATAATTTCGGCAATTTTCTTTTTTACACGAATACCATAGTTCATTATTTTACACATTGAGGCACTTTAGAAATACTCACATGCTTTTAATCTATCACTTACTAGTTGGCAATTACTACTTCATCTTCGGTCTTTATGCTCTTAAGAATTTTAACTCATAAAATAACATTGTTCTTATAATTGTGTAAAAACCACAGGAAAAGAAAAATTCCCTGTCTTTATCGGGCCCACTTGTGAACATTTTTATGTTCATTATGCTTATTATACTGTAACATGTTTTAAAATTAAGATGGATTTGCATGCTCTCTTTGGAAAAAAGAGAAGAAATCAAGAAATGGTTCTCACTGGACTAAATGCGAAAAGTACATTTAAAGGGATTTCAAGAAAATTGAGGTCACTGCCTAGCTTGCAAAATAAAGTTTCAAAAGTGTGCAGTCATAAAAAAAGATGAGTTCATGTCCTTAGTACGGACATGGATGAAGCTGAAACCATCATTCGGAGCAAACTATCTCAAGGACAGAAAACCAAACACTGCATGTTCTCACTCATAGGTGGGAATTGAACAATGGGAACACTTGGAAACAGGGCGGTGAACATCACACAGCACATGGGGCCTGTCATGGGGTGGGGGGCTGGGGGAGGGATAGCATTAGGAGAAATACCTAATGTAAATGACAAGTTGATGGGTGCAGCAAACCAACATGGCACATGTATACCTACGTAACAAACCTGCACGTTGTGCACGTGTACCCTAGAACTTAAAGTGTAATAAATAAATAAATAAAATAAAATAAAATAAAATGTGTGTGAACTAAAGGTTGGTACCACCTAGGGTCCATACCCAGGTGGAGTGGAGTGGTCCTGTATTATGCTTGCTATGTGAGAAAAATTAAGGGACCAAAAATATATATATATATACTTATGAGGAGCCTTTATAAACTAAGCCAATGGGCAGTTCAAGAAAAATTCATGGAAGGGAAAAGAAAGCCCAAGAAACAGAAGACAGTATCTAGTGAAATAGGTATCTATGTGTTAAAAAAAAAAAAATGACATTAAAGAATACTGAATGATGAAAATCTTGAAGCAGAACATCAGAAACAGTTCTTTCAAAAGCAAGCTGGTTATCTGCAAAAGTGGAGTCTTTCTAATGAATACTGATTTTCTGCAAAGGCCTACTTTTCAATGGGTCACTTACATACTTTCCTGTAGACCAGGAGCATAGTTTAAAAAGGGCCAAAGCCTTCTTTAAAAAAATCTCATAGATTGAATACATCTTAATTCTATGTTAAGATTATAGCGTCAGAATTGTTGAGAAGGGCAAATTTAATCCATACTATTAACTAATTTTTAATATACTTTTTAAGAAGACTATATTTATTTTTAGCACTATGGAATTTTGCCTCAAAAGCTTGAAAATTTAAACATCCATCCATGTAACAGTCAACAAAGTTTGTTGATTTCTTCCTTGATGGACATTGAGTTAAGGTCTAGAAAATATAAGAAAAAAAGTTGACATGATCATGTTTTATCTTACTGGCCAGAGACAAAAATAGACATTTAACAAACAATAACACAGGTAACTATTATAAGTATAATCGATGAAAAAATCACAGTCTACTTCATCTAACTTAAAATTGTGAGTGTGCTGCACATTATTTAGGGCTATAAGCCCATTTCCTGTATTTTGAACTTTTTAACAAAATAATCTCTTTAATCCTGTGATTCCAAATAATGATATTATTAGATAAGTGCACCATCCTTTATTTCTGAAGATGCTGTGTTTCAAAAGTAAATACTTTGAAGTTTGAGAAACATTAAAAATCAGGGAAAAAAATCATAAGAGAATATTTTTGACTTTTTGTTTCCCCCAACAAAAAAAAAGAATCGTACTATTAATGTATTTCAAGGTAGTAACAGCACTGAAAAGTATATGTTGGCACTTTTTCACTTACAATAAGTTTATAGAATATAGTCTTTACTTTGTGTTTTTTTAATCCTTCTTTGAAATGAAATGTAGAAAGGTCCAACAATAATCAGGCAGTTTGCCACTGAGCCTGTAGCATTTCAAGAATCACAAAGGAAAAATGAATCACTCCTATATACCCTCAAACCACAGTTTCATATCTACCAATAATTTTTACAGCACTTGGGATTTGTTAATAGCTCATTGAAATCATTTCAGCATTCAAACCTCCCATTTTCAATTGTTGATACTTCGTTATTCCAAAATGGCCAGTTAGTCTAGCCAAATCTTGATTCACATCCTACCACAAAAGATATCTATTTCCACTCACTTTCGCTGGTTTGCCTTATTCTTAGTGACTGACTATTGCATTAACAGGTCCAATTTTCATTTTTACTTGCTTTGATTTAGTCAATACAGATACTTAGCTAAGGTGGTGAACTTGGCAAAAGAGCAGCTCCCTTGTAGAATCTGGACAACATGAGAAGATTTAAAGAATGTGTTAAATTATATACAAAACCATGAAAAGCCATGGTTGTTCATTGTCTGAGATTCATATCAATAGGAAAACTGAGACAAAATCAGTAGGGCTGCATTTCAAACTAAATGATATCAAGCCATGTCAATGTCTGGCATCAGTGTGAAATTCCTTAAATACAACCACATGATTTCAGTTTTAAACAAGGTCTATCACTTTAATGATCCAAATGAAACCTTGGATTCCAATTCCACAGGGCAATTTAGTGAAAGCCCTACGGTATTTTTTTTGGTCTAAAACCAAGAATTAGGAAGCAATTAATGATGATCAAGTGTGGGTGCCATTAAACCCGTATATTTCAATTATATTTCAAAACAGTGTGTTTTTAAAATTAGGTTGTCACAGGGAGTCCTCAGTAAAACTGCAAAGCCCTGAAAACCAAATTAGTTTGAGTCTTATCCTTCTAATATAGAAAAAAGGAAAACAAATATACATGTAGATACATGAAATTGGTATTATTGTTGTGCACAGCATCTGGGCCATACATCATATATGTCACCTTCAATAGCAATAGTATCTTGGAGTTATATGGTGATGTGCCTCCAGATAGCCAAAAATTCTCCTTTATATTAAAGAGTAAAGTATTACTATTAGTAGCAATCATGTTTATAGATGAAGATTTTAATGCACAAAAATACATAATTTACTCAAGGTCACAAGTTCATCCACATTAAAGTCAGGTAAGAATCTAAGATTGCTGTTTATAATCAAATGTCCTATTCATTTGATTAAGAGCTCTTAACCTGGAGCCAAGAGTTTCAGGGACCTTTCAACATATTGAAATTAGACACAAAATGACATATATGTACGTTTTTCTCCCCTTGCAAAGAGGATCAGATTATCAAAAAGATCATGACACAAGATAAATTAAATATTACCTTATTTGACTAACCCATTTATGTACTAGATTTCTATTTAAAAAGATTATATTTATTTCCATAATAAATTTAAAGTTCAGCCAATGTTTTCAAATGGTATGCTAGTAGTCAGATTAAATTAATGTAGCTTGTAAATAACTTTGCAGGAAACAAGTTAGATGATGAGGAACTTAAATTCTTAACTTCCACAAGCCTTGACATTTAGTCTTATTGCATCACAGAATTCACATAACAAAAGCAGTTAAATGTATTTGGATTATCATTACTGATTTATAACTTTCAGTAAATAATGAAAACTTCACGTTTTATATGAAAATTGTTCAAAACAGGAGGCAATATTTTTCCCCACATATGTGTAACATCAAATCAGCTGTTTTTTACTCATGAAAATACAACCCAATTTTCTTTCTTTTCTATTTTGCCTTTTTGGAAATTTAAACACACACACAAATACTCTAATTCAGAACATAATATAATATTAAATATATTTAATTTTCAGAGTAGAAATGCCATACTCTATATTTGCATTTATTTTAATACTAAAAAATAAAAGTCAAAAGCAGTTTAAATATTGATTTTCATGTGCACTTACAGGTAATTTGGATTTGGCTCTAAGTTGAGTACATTTACCATTGCTCCAATAGAAATAAAACGGTGCAGCCTTTATATGAAATCTTCATATCTCCTCAAATGGGGTTGTATCAATACAAAACATTCAGACTGAGTGTTTGGACTGAGTCATTCAAGCAACTCAATAAAACAATCTGTTTGATAATCTTTACATAGACTTTACAGAAAATTTTTGATTCATCTTGAATATTATTAAAAGCCATGCCATGACATGTGGAGAAATAGGAACACTTTTACATTGTTGGTGGGACTGTAAAGTAGTTCATCCATTGTGGAAAACAGTGTGGTGATTCCTCAAGGATCTAGAACTAGAAATATCATTTGACCCAGTCATCCCATTACTGGGGATATACACAAAGGATTATAAATCATGCTACTATAAAGACACATGCACACATATGTTTATTGCAGCACTGTTCACAATAGTAAAGACTTGGAATCAACCCAAATGTCCATCAGTGACAGACTGGATTAAGAAAACGTGGCACATATACATCATGGAATACTATGCAGCCATAAAAAAGGATGAGTTTGTGTCCTTTGTAGGGACATGGATGCAGCTGGAAACCATCATTCTCAGCAAACTATCGCAAGATCAGAAAACCAAACACTGCATGTTCTCACTCATAGGTGGGAATTGAACAATGAGATCACTTGGACACGGGAAGGGGAACATCACACACTGGGGCCTATTTCGGGGAGAGGAGAGGGATAGCATTAGGAGATATACTTAATGTAAATGACAAGTTAATGGGTGCAGCACACCAATGTGGCACATGTATACATACGTAACAACCCTGCACATTGTGCACATGTACCCTAGAACTTAAAGTATAATAATAATAAAAAAAAAAATGCCCTATTTCAATTGCTGAAATTTGTTACTGCCTGAACAACACGCGAGCCAATGTTTCTTGACTATGAAATCAATGGTTGAACCATAGACATCAATAGATAGAATAATGATTGCTAATGTTTATGGTCAATCTCAGGAGTAGGGGAGAAACAAAAACAGCAGCTAGAAATCATAGGTTTGTCTATTCTTTGACCAAGGGATGCCTCACACAAAACAAGGAATAAGGGAAACCAGAGTAGAGGCATAGAAACCATTTATTGGTGAAGCTGACTACAAAGAGCCTACAGAAATGGAAGACAGACTTCATTGGTGCATTTTTGACAGCTGGACTTTCTCTGTTACATCGGTTTGTTGTCTGTTTGTTTGTCTGTTTTTGACGGAGTCTCACTCTGTCACCAGGCTGGAGTGCAGTGGCAGGATCTCGACTCACTGCGACCTCTGCCTCCTGGGTTCAAGCGATTCTCCTGCCTCAGCCTCCTGAGTAGCTAGGACTACAGGTGTGCATCACCACATTCAGCTAATTTTTGTATTTTTAGTAGAGACAGGGTTTCACAATGTTGGCCAGGATAGTCTTGATTTCTTGACCTCATGATCCGCCTATCAGAGATGAAAAAAAAAATGTTTCTCTAGATAAAGGCAGTCTTCCTAGAATGAATGAAAACAAGTATGTCTGCTTTTGTGCAGGTGGTTGCAGAACAGGTACACTCTACTTCAATGTGGGAGTACTTATTCATAAAGCTAGTCCTCCCAGAAAGACCAAATGATACTAAACCAATCCAAATGAACAGAGATGTTTCTCTTGCCACAGGTGACTTCTTCAGGACATCTAGTTTATCAAGCATAACATGAATAAATTATGCCAGGTATGTTTGAGTGATAAGTCTTATTATTGCATTTCCAGTCTCTAGTTTGCCATGTAATATTTCTATTCTATTAAGCAAGTCACATACCATTTCTGTTCTTTACTCTCCTTGTTGATAAAATGAAAAAAAAAAATTATTTTTAGAAGAAATGTTAGATCTGCAAATTAAATTAAGAACAAATAGAATTTATTGTCATTATCATCAATGTTGCATTTTTAGTGCTTTAGCTATTTTCTATCTAGATCATTATCATTTTTGGAAAATATTCTGGAATAAATAACCCTCCTCTGTGCTACCTTAATGCCTTTATTCAAATCTTTTTTTCACTTATGACAATTTAAGGAACTTTTTGTGTATCTATTTCTCTGAATGTACTAGAAGCTCCCAAAGCTGAGTCTACATCGTACTTACCCTGAATCTCCAGCACTTACTACCTGGCAAATAATATACTTCCAAAATGCGATATGCTGAAACAAATTACTGTATGTATCTTTCTCACATGGCACAATGCTTTGTATGTAGTAGGTGTAAGTTGCTTTCCTTATTGACTAATTAAACTAGAAATCATTCATCACCCCCAGTTTATCTTAGAATTTCTTCTTGCTCTAGATCAGTTTATTGACTTACGTAGTATATAGCAAAACAACTTTTTTTACAGCAAATCAAGCACTTTTTAAAAAATGAGAAAATTATTTGCCTATATAACTGTGCCACACAATTACAAACAATTATAAAATATCCCAAATGGCATGCTAATATATAAAAGAAAGTCAATAACTAGACATAGTTCAAACTCATGGCCAATATTTAGGTTATGAGAATATAAAGGTTGTGCCATGAACTCTTTGCTGAGAGTTTGCATCTTTGAATTACGCAAAGTCAATAAATTACAAAATATAACAAGAATTCCATTCTCCAGCTCCTTTCTTACCACTCTGATCACCCCCATCAAATCACACCCCTCACCTTAGTGTTAGAAAACCTGAGAATAAACATAGTAATGCCTGAACAAAGCTGTAGATTTCACTTTGGTTTAAAAAAGTAAGAAGGAGCAACTTCTCCATGGGGGAAGGTGGTCAACTTCAGCCCCATCTAGCCTTCCACGTGAGACAGGAAAATACTAAACTCCACCCCCATCTAATCCTTCTTGTCTCACCTAAGGTGAACCACCTGTGAAGATCACAGGCCAGGGCACAGGCTCACCGAAAGACTGAGACTAAATCCTACAACTACAGAATGTTTCTCGTCACCCACATCTTATCAACATATTACTTAGAGACCTAAGTAACCCAGTTCCTTTTGTGCAGTACATCATGTCAAGCTTTCAAAAACAACAACAAAAATTATAAGGTAAACTAAAAGGAAAAAAAAAAATCCACAGTTGGAAGCAAGCAAGCAAACATTAGAATCAGACTTAAATATGGCAGGGATGTTAGAATTATCCTGATTGGTATGTTTTGCTTCCTATTCTATTGATTATTAACAGAGAAATGTTGAAGTCTTTAAGTATACTTGTGAATTTGTGTATTTCTGTTTTCAGTCGACCAGTTTATTTTTTGTTTGTTCTTGTAGGGAAACCCTCCTAGGTAGAAACATGTTTAGCATCTTCATGTTTTCTTTGCTATTTTGACCACATTTTTGGTATTTGATGTCCTTTCTTATTTCTGTTAATATTTTATGTTCTAAATTTTAATTTGTATTTTATTAATATAGCCATTATAGCTTCATTTTTAGTAATCATCACATAATATATCCTTCATCATATATTTACTTTTAACCTGCCTACATCTTTATATTTAAAGTGGTTTTCTTTTTGATATCTCATAGTTAGGTCTTGCATTTTATACAGGGTGGCAAGCTCAGCCTTTTAATTACCTAGTTAATTTGCATTTAAAGTAATTATTGATGTTACATTTAAATCTACCCTTTTAAAATTGTTTTATTGTGTCCAACCATCCTATGTTCCTCTTACTCCTCTTTATCTGCCTTTTTTATTTAGTATTTTTTATTATTCCATTTTATATTTATGCTTGGCACATTATTTATACCTCTTTTAAAAACTTCTTGCTAAATGGTTTCCAATATACTTCATTCTACAATCTATAGTCTTTTTTCATGTCTTGTAAAAAAAAAAAAAAAAAGAAGAGCCTTAAAATTCCCAATTTATTGCCACTATCTTTTGAATTAATACTGTCATACATTCATTTTTTTCTTATTTTGTTACAGCTAGTGAAATAATTTTCCCTTGTTATATTTACTAAGCAGCAACAATGATAATTAACTAACAAATTCACATTTATTAATATTTATTAAGTGCCACATGCTTTGCTAATTTACGTGAATCATACCATTTAATATACAGACCTCTATGAGGTACATACTGTTATTACTTTCATTTAGTAGCTCAAGGAAGTGAAGCATAAGGAATATAAGTGACTTATCCAGTTATATATCTTTGTGGTATTATGAAACAGCCAGTCTAATTCCAGCATTTGCAATCTCAATAAATATTTTACAGTTGCTGGCATATGCTAAATTTATTAAATTGTAAAAATTGTTAGTATTTTTTTTTTTTTTTTTTGAGACGGAGTCTTGCTCTGTGGCCAGGACGGAGTGCAGTGGCACGATCTCAGCTCACTGCAACCTCTGATTCTCAGGTTTAAGTGATTCTCCTGCCTCAGCCTCTTGAGTAGCTGGGACTACAGGCACATATCACCACGCCCAGCTAATTTTTGTATTTTTAGTAGAGACAGGGTTTCACCATGTTGGCCAGGATGGTCTCCACCTCCTGACCTGGTGATCCGCCTGCCTCAGCCTCCCAAAATGCTGAAATAACAGGCGTGAGCCACCATACTGGGCCAAAATTGCTAGTATTTTTAGTCTGTTTTCTAAGATTCCCTACAGAAAATGTTATTTTGTATGCAAAAGGCAACTTGCTCATCTTTTTATATTCACCTACTAGCTAATATTTTTGTTTCCTATTTTATTGTATTTTTAGTACCTCCAGAAAAACCAACAAGAATGGTAAAAATAAACATGTATTTTATTCTTGATTTTATAGGGAATGTTTCTATACTATCTTCAGTTTACTAGGATTTTTAACAGTAAAAAATGAGTGTATTTAAAAATATTTAATAAATATTTTAAATTACTCCTTTTCTCTGTTTTTAATCTTTTATCATCACATATGGCATTATGATGGTAGCCAACAAAAATTTCTAAAGAGAAGAAAAGCTATTAGAGCCAAGTAAAACAAAAATTCTCTAACTCGATGGAAAAAATCATATTCACCAATAAATATATAGTAGTTCCCCCTTATCCACAGTTTTGTTTTCCATGATTTCGACTACCTATGGCCCACCACAGTCTGAAAGTAAGTTGGTACAGTATACCAAGATACTGTGTGTGTGAGAGAGTACATATGAGAGAGAAAGAGAAACCACTTTCACTTAGCCTTTATTACAACATATTTTTGTAACTGGTTTATTTCAATAGTTGTTAATCTCTTACTGTGCCTAATTTATAAATTAAACTTTATCATAGGAATGTCCACATAGGAAAATCATATTATATACCGGTCGGCACTATTCACGGCTTCAGGCATCCACAGGGAGTCTTGGAAAGTATCCCTTCTGGATAAAGGGGGACTACTGAAGTGGCGAATAATTTAAACATTCTTTCTAGTACGCATGATATGATAACATGCAAAACATTTACACTACGTACCTATTATGAACCATAGGATTTGCACAGCTCATAATGACTATCATTTTCCATATGTCAAGTGCCACAAAGACAGAATTTTCCCCACATTCAAATAATGACATTATATTGCTGCAACCTGTTTGGATTTGGTATCCAAATCCAAAAGTTGACTTAATAATTTTAGTGAAGTACAGTGCTGAGTCCAGGGCATTATATTATCAAACACATTTAATTTTTTTGTTTATTGAGGTATAATTGACAAGTAACATTGTATAGATTTATGGTGCAAGACCTTGTGAAATGATTATCACAATCAAGCTAATTAACATCTCCGTCACCTCACATAGTTACTTTTTTTGTGGTGAGAACATTTAAAATGTATCCTTAGTGATTTTCAAGTATATAATAGTATATTATTATTAACCATAATGACCATTCTGTACAATAACTCTCTAGAACATATTGTATCTAACTGAAACCTGGTACCCTTTAACCAACATCTCCCATTTTGCTTTCACCTCCAACCCCTGACAACCACCATTCTACTATCTGCTTTTATGAGTTCAGCTTTTCTTGATTTCCCATGTAAGTGAGATCATGCAATATTTGCCCTTCTGTGTCTGGCTTATTTCACTCAGCATAATGTCCTCCATGCACTTGTTTTAAATGCAGCCAGTGTATTACCATGTGTCATCTAATCCATTCCAAAGGTTAAATGCCAGATTCTGAGAATACAATTATATTTGTAGGATAACCAGAAGTTCTAAGGATTGGGGAAACTCGGGTACAAGTTCTTAAGTAGTAAAAGAATCTCCTTGATTTTGTCTTCTAAATATCAACCAACTGATGAACACATTTTATACACAGAAATTTTCTTTCATCTATCACTACCGATAGCTCCTTGAAACGCAATTACACATACACATGCACACAAACAGATAGACATAGAGATTGAGATAGAGATAGATGATAAATAAATAAGATAGATAGATAGATAGATAGATAGATAGATAGATAATTTTCTCTCAGTCATTATCACCATACTATGGTTAAAAATCAGTACTATAAATCCAAATATAAAATAGGGCTACACAGATCGATTCCAAAACAAGTATCTGGACAAATTTTCTGGTTATCCTCTAAGGCTGCATTATTGAATATTGCAGCCCCTAGCCATAACTGTCTATTTAAATCATACTTAATTAAATTAAACAAGTGACACTTCAGGTGCTCAAGAGCACATGTGGCTGGTGGCTACCCTCCTGGACAGCACAAATATAGAACAATTTCATCATCACAGAAAGTTCTATTGGACAGTGCTGCTGTAAAAATCACAGATGGTCCTTCATCACTCAAAAAGAAGAACTTCCACAAAAATTCTACATACTTTCAAATTCTTCTTCATACAGCTCTGACCATGAAGCCTCAAGTCTCACTAAACATAAAGGGCCTTCAGTCATAGGACAATGGATGTTTCACAATAACAGATGGAAAGTGTTAGAGAAATAATGTCCTGAGTCATGTCAGAATTGTGACTGCCAAGGAAATATTTAATAATGCTAAAGAAGGAATGTCACAATGTTGAAAATATGGAGAATCAATTTTTTGCATCTTAAATAGACAGCAACTCTTTGTATGAAAGGGGGTTCAAAATTCTACATTATCACCAGTGCAAAGCAAATACATGTTGAACAGAAACAATACAGTTGCCAAAGAGCAAGAGCTGAAACGTCTCTCAACTATGGCCAGCATCCTGCAGAGCTCATCAGAAAGGAGCAAAATCATGCATGAGCATAAATTAAGACTCATTACTTGAAAACAAGATGTACTTTTAGCAAGTACATAAGTAATACATGCATATATACATATGATTTAGTAATAGAGTCCTAAAGCAAGAAGTGGTTCCAGCAAAGTAGATGACTGGAACAAAAACCACATAGGATACAATTTAAAAGTTCAGCTGTTTGTAAGCCATGTGGTTTAAGGTTTATCATTTTTTCTTACGCAAAGTCAGCAAGTTGACATTAAAAAGAAGTATATATCCATTTTACTTTAATTTATGGGTAGATATTTGTAAAATTCTAATTTTTTGAATTGGGTTTTAGTCTTTGAAAAAATATCTTCCTTTTTTCATCTTTACACACTTCTTAAAGAATATCTAGTTGTTACCATCTGAAAAGGCTCGATTAAATGCAATCCACCTGTCTATAGGAGTCCACATGCTTGTTTCTAGAGTAGAAAACCAAACCGAAGTCCTTTCTCTCTTTATAAAATTCTGCTGAGGCTTATTTCTGTGTATTTATGTGTGAGCACGTGGGTGTGTGTTATATATTACAATCATTCAGATTTTCATGTGATGTGTGATGACATCACTAATTTTTTTCTGGTTGAAATGGAAAGCAGGTCAAACTTTCAGAAAGAGGTTACACATCTACTGAGATTATTATTTAGGAACAATAAGAATTATTGTTATACGTAGGTTCCTTCTGAAGATGTAAGTTATTTAAAAATATGTCAGAGGATGTCACCCTTCTTATGCTCAAGAAAATGTTGTGTTCCCCTTGCTTATTTCTTGCATGTGACTATAACATAATAAAATACAGTAGATAAAAATTTACAAATATCAAGGACAGCAAACCAAATTCACCTTCATCAGTTGAAAAATAATTCAAAGCAGTTATTTATGATATGATATTACAGTACATTATCTGATCTTATATGATAAATATGATAATAGTAGTACCAGTTTCAATACAACAGTAACTTTAAAATACTAATAGGTTATTAACTTAAATGTTATAGGCACAAATTGTAAAACCTCTTAAATGTTTTATATTTTGTAATTTGTAAATTTTACATTTGTAAAACATTTCATGCACATTCGACTTCCACATGGCTATCAAATAAACCCAAGAATGATGTATAACATCATTCAGTGCCCTTTCAGGTAGGTATGATTTAATATCTGCAAATTTTATTCCTTCTTATTTACTACCCTCTGTAGCTGTATTCTTGGCACTAAACTGTTCCTCCTTCTGAGGTCAGAGAGTATGATTTAGAGCATGACTTCCTCCTCATTCCCTACAGTAATTAGTCTGCCTAACTCCAGAAAGTTGCTTGCCAAGGAATATTTTAATTGGGCACTAGTTTCCATAATGAACTAAAAGTCAAGGTTGGTGGCCCTGAAGTGTGCTGCTGAAACACCCAGATAACTCAATATCATTGGGCCTAGATCTGGTTGGAAATTTTAGTTTCTCCTAATGGCTGTTGAATTAACTTAGTTCTTTATAATAAGCAGCATTATCTATTATCTTACAGTCATTAAAGTCTGTATCCAGTGCCCACACAAACCTCCCAGTAATTATGAAAACCTACACAGTAACCCCAGACTGTTGTTAGATTGGGGTTTTATAGGATGTAGTTACCTGCTCTGCTTAGTTTCTTTAAAAACCCAAATTCACCAAAAGCTCACCAGAGTGAATGTGCCTTTATTGAATTAGTATAATTATTAACAGTAGCAGCAACACTATCAAATCATCTATTCATGTATATTGTACTAAGTGCTATACTCTTAGGGTATTTGATATACAATAATTATAATTTCAAAGTCGTAGCAAGTTACAATTTAAGAAAATACACCTATGTACTTGTAGTTAAGAAAATGCAAATTTTTATTTGTCCATAATCAATTATTATACATGGCACTCAGAATCATACTTCTCTCTTCGAAGCCTTTCTGCATTCTGAGGAGAAAATACATTGACTTTGGAGCCAAATTGAACTAGGTTTTAATTATGCCTCTGCTACTTAGTAACTGTGTGATGTTGAGGATTTTTCTTAACCTCCCTGAGCTCCTTTCCTTATCTGTAAAATAAGAGAATAAAATCCTACCTCATGTACTTTGTAAAGAGAAAGAAGACCATATGTGTGTCAGGACTGAAATACACTGTGGCCTCTACTAAACAGTCAATCTATGAATGCCCTTGTTGTTCCTTGAAAGTGCCAATAAACACACAGATACAGACACACACACACACACACACAGAAATCCTTTTCCAAAAGGTCTATCTGGAAGCACCTTTGAACTCCTCTAAACACACAGCAGTATTCTGCTGGCCTTGCTTCTATTGAGTGGTTCACCCAAAGTGTGTTTAATAAATATCTGCTGAGATATGCTTGCTGAGACATATATATATATACACATACATAAAATATACATATATGGCAAATTTTGCTGTTGTCTTATTTTAAGACATTGACACAGCCACCCCAGCCTTTAGCAACCACCACCTTTATTAGTTATCATACATCAACACTGAGGCAAGACCCTCTACCAGGAAAAAGGTTACAACCCCTGTAACCATATATATATATATATGCTAAAGATTATATATATATATATGCTAAAGATTATATATATATGCTAAAGATTACATATATATATATATGGATTCCCATCCCCCCTTTTTGTTTTCAAAGAAGATTCTTCAGGTAAGCAATATGTCTTTTAAACAATTTTTTAGAAGTTATCTTCAAAAATCCTCACATTTCTATGCTTATTTCTTATGTAAAGAGTAGGATCTATAGTAGCTAATAATATATTATTTTAACGTGACCTTATCACGGTTACCTAAATCTAGCAGATCTGTAATTTTGTAAAGGATATGAAGTACATGTGCAAGCATGCATGCACACACATATTCATAGATCGAACTTCCCAATGATTCTATCTCTAATTTATGGTGAAGATATTTGTTCCATTTTTCTCATTTCATATTATATACAAAGAAGTCTTGCATAACAAGGCCTATTTTACTCTTTTAAATGCATTGAAATTACCATTTATATTTCATATGCGTTTTTTAAATGTTAGACAAATCCTCCCACATCAGAACTTAGAACAGGAGAATCCTCCTATAATGCATTTGAAATACTATCACTTCACAGAATGAATTTAACCTGAGCACGCAGCTAATCTTTATCTGAACCAGCTCCTTTGCATGGAAAATGGAACTATAGAATGAGATAAGGAATGTTAGTTCTTTATCGCTCGTGTAACAAATCTCTTAATAGTACAGAATGGCACGTTAGTTATTTCTAGTGACAATATTAAGACGGTAATGAGAAAAGAATAGTATGACATATTCATTCTCCTGACAGGTATTACAATAAGATTGGGAATGGACCAAAAAAATTAATCAATTATACTTAGCCAAAAGGGAAATTGGAATAGTAAGAGCATCCTGGAAACAAGAACAAAAAATTAAAACAAACAAACAAAAAAAAAAAAAACATACTGAACAGGTTCAATACCTGACCAGTTCTGGAGACTCTTATCCAGTGCTTATCAGAATCTACTTAAATTTCTGTTCCTTGCTCTCAGAGTCTTTTATTGATTGCCCCTTCATTGGAAAATACCTCTGCTAGTTTTCCTTTCTTAACTGCTTCTGCAGTACAACCACAGGGCCCAGCTTCCTGCTACCTCCTAGACAAACTCTCATATCGACAATCCCAGGATTAGAGCAAAGGAAAGGGCCTGTGTTGGAAACAAAGGATTCTTATGTGTGGAACAAAGCCCTAGGAAACCTGACGGTTTTCATTTTAGAAAACTAATTATTTGATGTTCCTAATTACAACAGGGAGAAAATATTTTTGTGAATTAATTTTCGTGAATGGGAGGTGTTTCTTTCTTTGTGGTCATAGTGCAATTATCAAAGAATGGAAAGAGCAGTTATAGGTTTATGTAAATTTTTATGTTTAAAATACTGGACTAGTAGCTTGTGATTGTTTTAGTAAACCTGAGAATATCATGTTACCTGGACCAAAAATTTGGTTTCTTGAGAACTTTCTGAATTTTACGACATTTAACATATGTTCTTAATATTTTTAAATAAATTTTTTTGTACTTTTTAACTAGTCTTTGTAAATTAGGAGCTAGTAAAATAATGAGCTGATAACAAATAATTCTGTGAATATAACCAAGGACTCTGAGAAATGAAGCTTCTTGTGAAAAAAAAAAGAATTAACATCACAAAAATTAGGAAGAATAAGTAACAATGTTTTATGGCAAAGCTCAGCTTGAGATAGCTAGGTCTCTATTTTGGGCCACAGAAATATAAAGCAATGAGAGGAATTTATTTAAAAAAAAATTTCTAGGTTCTGCTGTTCAGTTTTATTCTCCACCAAGATTAAGGGTTGCTTTTGTTATGCTCAATGGCTTCAAGTTTCCAGTGCACTCCGAGGTGGCAGAGGTGGTGGCATTTCTTTCTCTTTTGATGCAGGTAGTGCTGAATTCGTAAGACATGGAAAACCATACATACCAGTGGTTCTCCAGGTAATGTTCTCAGACCAGTGGCATCAACATCACCAGAGGATTTGTTAGAAAAGCCACTAAATCAGAAACTCTGGGGGCAGGGCCCAACTGTCAGTTTTAAGAAGAGATACCATCTCACACCAGTTAGAATGGCGATCATTAGAAAGTCAGGAAACAACAGGTGCTGGAGAGGATGTGGAGAAATAGGAACACTTTTACACTGTTGGTGGGAGTGTAAACTAGTTCAACCATTATGGAAAACAGTGTGGCGATTCCTCAAGGATCTAGAATGAGAAATAGCATTTGACCCAGCCATCCCATTACTGGGGATATACCCAAAGGATTATAAATCATGCTGCTATAAAGACACATGCACACGTATGTTTATTGCGGCACTATTCACAATAGCAAAGACATGGAACCAACCCAAATGTCCATCAGTGACAGACTGGATTAAGAAAATGTGGCACATATACCATGGAATACTATGCAGCCATCAAAAAGGATGAGTTTGTGTCCTTTGTAAGGACATGGACGCAGCTGGAAACCATCATTCTCAGCAAACTATCTCAAGAACAGAAAACCAAACACCGCACGTTCTCACTCATAGGTGGGAATTGAACAATGCGATCACTTGGACACAGGAAGGGGAACATCACACACTGGGGCCTATTGTGGGGAGCTGGGGGGGAGGGATAGCATTAGGAGATATACCTAATGTAAATGACGAGTTAATGGGTGCAGCACACCAACATGGCACATGTATACATATGTAACAAACCTGCACGTTGTGCACACGTACCCTAGAACTTAAAGTATAATAATTTTTAAAAAGTCCTCCAGATGATTCTGGTGCCTGCCAAAGTTTAAAAATTGTTGATTGAAACCACTCTAAGATATTCCAAGCAAGGATCAGGAAAAGACATAAAATCACCAGCTCATATCCATGTGTGCCATATATACTTTTGAATTCTTGCCTAAATACAAAATATAACATTATAAAAATGAACATACCATGAGTACTGATTTTTTATATCTTGAAAGAAATCTGAATTTATCAAAGGAAAAATGTTTTAAAAGTTTGATGATTCAGTAAGTTTAATTCCCATGGTTTCATATGAAAACCATATTATTACTAGAAGGGTGCTGCATATAAAAAGACACTTAACTTAATCTTTGGAAAATGTTTGTAAATTGGGATCCTTTTACATTGGAGTAAAATATAAAGTGATATAATTGAGTTAGAATTAGTTTAAATATATCCATATGAACTCAGTAGTGAAACAGTTTGCTCAGTAAAATTTTTTTTTCTTTTTTTTTTTTTTTTTTTTGAGATGGAGTCTCTCTCTGTCGCCCAGGCTGGAGTGCAGTGGCACCATCTCAGCTCACTGCAAGCTCCGCCTCCCGGGTTCACGCCATTCTCCTGCCTCGGCCTCCTGCGTAGCTGGGACTACAGGCTCCGACCACTACGCCCAGCTCATTTTTTGTATTTTTAGTAGAGATGGGGTTTCACCGTGTTCGCCAGGATGGTCTCGAAGATCTCCTGAACTCGTGATCTGCCCACTCGGCCTCCCAAAGTGCTGGGATTACAGGCTTGAGCCGCCGCGACTGGCCCTAAAATCTTACAAACTTCTATAATCACTTTGTATGCAAGCTTTAAGGAATGAATGAAGCAAGCATCACAATTTTGGATTTTATTCCATTTGAAGGAGCCACTGCTTTCAGTGGTAACTGGAACCGTATCTTTGAGGTCAATAAAGCAATGTGGACCTTGTGGTCAAATAAGGATGTTTTTAAAGGTATCAAAGAGTTTATCTCAAAACCTAGTCATGGTTTGTCCTCAAAATATTTAAATAGATAGATGATGTTATTGTCTATTGGGACACAGTATTTTTTTTTTTAAGTTCAGGGTATATATGCAGGCCTGTTACATAGGTAAATGTGTGTCATGGAGTTCATTGCACAGATTATTTCATCACCCAGGTATTAAGCCTAGTACCCATTAGTTATTTTTCCTGAGCTCTCCCTCCTCCCACCCTCCACCACTCTCTGACAGGCTCTAGTGTGTGTTATTTCTCTCTCTGTATCCATGGGAACACAGTATGTTGAAAGGGCCGCAAGTCTGAGATCTGCAAAAAACAAAAGATAGGTAACATTAAGTGTGCACATGGGTTTTTGATAATGCTTACAGGAAAATGTTATATATTTATCAAATTATATATTTACGTATTAAATTAAATATAGCCCAAACTATATGTGTAATCAATAATTCTCATAATAATTCTGAGTTACTCATCAGAAAATGTAGAAGAGTCTGAAGGAGGCAGACTTAGAATATGCTTTATGAGATGTATTGTTTGTATTATTTTGAAGTGGAAGAGTAATTAAAATATTCATCAGGATGGTAGTATCTTGCATAAAAATTGAGAAAACAGGATGGGTAATACAAGCATACTTCAAAGATATTGTGGGTCAGTTCCAGACCACTGCAATAAACCAAGTATCTCAATAAGGTAAGTCACACAAATTTTTTGGTTTCCCAGGGCACATAAAAAATATGTTTATACTATACTGAATTAAGTGTGCAATGGCATTGTGTCTAAAAATCAATGTGCATACATTAATTAAAAAAATATTTTATTGTTAAAAGTGCTAAAGAGCATCTGTGCCTTCAGGAGTTGTAACCTTTTTCCTGGTAGAGGGTCTTGCCTCATTGTTGATGTATGATAACTAATAAAAGTGGTGGTTGCTAAAGGCTGGGGTGGCTGTGTCAATTTCTTAAAATAAGACAGCAGCAAAATTTGCCACATCAACTTACTTTTCCTTTCAGGAAAGGTTTATCTGTAGCATATAATGCTGTTTGGTGGCATTTTCCCCACAGCAAAACTTTTCAAAATTGGAGGCAATTCTCTCAAAACTTGCTGCTCTTTTATCTACTAGCTGTATGTAATATCCAAAATTCTTTGTTGTAATTTCAACAATTGGTCACAGTATCTTCACCAGTAGTATTCATAGATTCCATCTCAGTAAACCACTTTATTTGCATATCCATAAGAAGCAACTCCTTGGTTTTTTAAATTTCATTATGAGATTGTAACAATTCAGTCACATCTTCAGGCTCTACTTAAATTTTATATCTCTTGCTATTTCCACCACATCTGAAGTTACTTCTGCCACTGAGGCCTTGAACCCTTCAAAATCATCCATGATGAGAGGAATCAACAGCTTCCAAAATCGTGTTAATGTTGCTATTTTTACCTCCTCCTATGAATCACAAATATTCTTAATGCTATCCATCAGTGGATAGCATTAAGAATTGTAAATTTTTCCCAGAAGGTTTTCAATTTACCTTGCCCAGATCCATCAGAGAACGCATTACAGTTATAGCCTTACAAAATGTATTTCTTAAATTCTAAGACTTGAAAGTAAAAATTACCTCTTGATCCATGGGTTACAGATTGAATGTTGTGTTAGCATGCATGAAAACTTTAAGGATATTTCCTTGTACATCTCTATCAGAGAGCTCTTGTGTGACCAGGTGCATTGTCAATGAGCAGTAATGTCTTGAAAGGAATCTTTTTTCTAAGCAGTAGGTCTCAACAGTGGACTTAAAATACTCATTAAACCATGCCGGGAGCAGATATGCTATCATGTAGGCTTTGTTCTACTTATAGAACAAAGGTAGAGGAAATATAGCATAATTCTTAAGGGCCCTATGACTTTCAGAATGCAAAATCAGCATTGACTTCAATTTCAGGTCACTAGCAGCCTTAACCCATAACAAGTGAGTCAGCCTGTTGTCCACTGAAGATTTGAAGCCAAGCATTCACTTCTCTCTAGCTATGGAAATCCTAAGTGGCATCTCTTCCAATATAAGGCTGTTTTATCTATTAAATCTGTTGTTTAATGTAGCCACCTTGATCGATTGTATTAGATCTGAAAAACTAGCTTCAACTTCTATATCAGCACTTGCTGTTTTACCTTGTACTTTTATGCTACGGAGATGTCTTCTTAAACCTCGGGAACTAACATCTGCTAGCTTCTAACTTTTCTTCTGTCACTTCCTCACCTTTCTCAATTTCATAGAATTGAAGATAACTATGGACTTTCTCTGAATTAGGCTTTGCTGTGGGGATTGTTGTCGCTGGTTTCATCTTCTATCCAGACCACCTAACCTTTCTCAACATCGGCAATAAGGCTGTTTTGCCTTCTTATCATTTGTGTGTTCACTGAAATAGCACTTTTATTTTCCTTCTAAAACGTTTCCTTGGATTCACATCTTGGCTTAATGTTTGGCACAAGAAGCTTAGTTTATGGCCTAGCTTGGATTTCAACATACGTTCTTCACTAAGCTTAATCATTTCTGTCTTAGATTTAAAGTGAAAAATGTGAACACTTGCTTTCACTTGACCATGCAGAGGTCACTATAGGGTTATTGATTAGTCTAATTTTAGTCTTGTTGTGTCTCAGGAAATAGAGAGACCCAGTGAGAGACAGAGATGGGGGAAATGCTGGTCAGTGTAGCAGTCAGAGCACACACAACATTTACTAACTTCACCATCTTATATGGGGATGGTTTGTGATGCCCCCCAAAAATACAATGGTAACATCAAAGATCACTGATCACAGTTTACCATAACACATTTAATAATAATTAAGAAGTCTAAAATATTGCAAAAATTACCAAAATGTGAAACAGAGAATTGAAGTGATCACATGCTGTTGGAAAAAAATGGTGCCAAAAGACTTCCCTGACACAGAATTGCCATAAACCTTCAATTTGTAAAAAAATGCATTATCTGCAAAGTGCAATAGAGAGAAACACAATAAAATAAGATATTCCTGTATGTATATTATATATATTTTGTCAGTGATGCACCACATAAAAGGTAAAATTATGTAGCCATGTGTATCTGGGCTTATTTTGTTTATTACATTTTACTGGGAAATAAAACAATGTCAAATCAATAGAATTAGGCTAAACATGGCAAAGGCAGGAGGAAGACATTTTGAGCTTCATGAAAGGTACACTTGGTCACACAGTGGAAAGGAAAGGAAAAACAAGGTATGAGCACACAGCTGTTAGAGGAATGAGGAACTGCTGGGAGTTTTAGAAATGCATGCAGAATGCAAGACTGAATCCATATGGGAAAGCATTTTGTACAAAGGCATGAAAAATTGGCCGGGTGCGGTGAATCACGCCTGTAATCCCAGCACTCTGGGAGGCCGAGACGGGCGGATCACGAGGTCAGGAGATCGAGACCTTCCTGGCTAACACGGTGAAAACCTGTCTCTACTAAAAAATACAAAAAATTAGCCGGGCGAGGTGGCGGGCGCCTGTAGTCCCAGCTACTGGGGAGGCTGAGGCAGGAGAATGGCATAAACCCGGGAGGCGGAGCTTGCAGTGAGCCGAGATCCGGCCACTGCACTCCAGCCCGGGCGACAGAGCAAGACTCTGTCTCAAAAAAAAAAAAAAAGAAAAAGAAAAAGAAAAAAGAAAAATTAATATTTTCCTAGTGATATTCTTGACCAATTGTGTCTTCATAAACAAATTATCTGCCTCACAACAGTTCCCTCCACTGCTCTCATGGTCCTTTTTGACACCAAGAGGTTTGACCCCCAAAGTAGAAGATAAGGGATGTCACATTGTATCTATAGGTTCATCAGTTAAGATGTGGGTAGACATGAATGAGGTCTATCTCATTCCTTTCTATCAGGATTTTCTCTGATAAAGAAAGTGTTTCTTAAAAATGAAGGGCAGTAATTTCAGAGCTTTATGTCTTCCACTCAGAAGGAGGTCTCTTATTTATGAAATGAGTTACCCCAAATACTTTAATGATATTACCTTTCTCTATTTCCAATAGATTGGAAAAATTATAGACATGTTAAAGCAAGTTCTAATAAGTTTTTTCTAGATATGTTAAGATTATTAGGGAGAAGAAAACCGTGAATTCGTAACCTCTGGGAAATCTTGTAATCTCATGGACAGCAAGACTTGACAGGCAAAACAATATGCTGTTCCTTGAAGTTTTATTTGGCAAAGTTTTGAGACTGACTGGTAACTGATAGGTCTACTTTCCCCTCTTGAAATATTGGGGCCAGATGTATATAATAATTCAGATAAATTTTCATATTTAAGAAAGCTTATGGTACATTTGTTTTATAATATAAAACTACCCACAGATGGGTCTAGGGTAATACTCTGTAATCAAACATGTTAACTTTTCTGCAGTGAAACAGATAAAGTCACACTAAGTTATATAAATAAAAACTTTAACTGTCACCTCAACTCATTTTGCATCCAAAGTTTGCATCATGTCTCAAAGTTATGAAAAAAGACTCAGTTTTTAGAGATTTTTGGAATTGAAATTGCAGCTAAGGGATTGTTAATCCCCCAAACAAAAATCACTATTATTATTTACTATTAGTACTATTACTATTATTCATACTGCTACTATTACTATTTATTATATGGCAGACATTTCGCTAGAGGCTTACTAAAAACTTTCTAAATCCTCACAATAGTCTATTAGATGCATAGTAGAAAACTTTTGTTGTTGTTGTTCAAATATTTTCCTGTATTGTGACCATCTGTAGTCCATTGAAGGGTTGTTAAGAGCTTTAGTGCCTTCATTTATCTCAAGACATAGGTATAAGAAACATTTAAAAACTCTAAGAGTCAGGCAGCTGGTAAGAAGTAATGTCACGATTCTATTCGATAAATGTCCAACTCGAAAATCCACACTGTATATTAAAGTTTCCATTATTTTTTCTTCCCTTCATATTGAACAAATACTTACTGAGTGTCAAGCATTATTATTGACACTATTATTGAGTGTCAAGCTTATTATGTGTCAAGCATTATTATTGACACTAGGGAGACACTAGGAAACAAAGGTTCTGCTCCCATAAAGATATTCTAATATCTAGAATATCTATTATCTTGAATATTTAACATCTGGACTATCTAGAACCTAATGTCCATATTCCAATGGAGGAAAAAATAATAAATGAGAATTTATTTTAAAAAACTATAAAGTAGTAAAAAGCACAATGTAGGATAAGAAAATAATAAGTAATGATGTGGAGACACAGACAGATATTTGTAGGGACCTCCCTAAGTCCTTTGAGATTAGACCTGAATGAACTGAGAAAATGAAGTAATGAGAAGAGTGGCCCAGGCAGAGGGAAGAGGAAATGTAAATGGCCTGAAGTGCAGGGTTGCCAGGTAAAACACCAGTACAGTGCATCCCAGTGTGCTGCCAGTATGTCCCATGTAATCCAGAACATACTTATACTGAAAAATTACTTGTTACTTTTCTGAAATATAAGTTTAAATCGAAGTCCTCTATTTGTATTTGCTCAATCTAGCAACTTTACTGGTGTGAAAATGTGTTTGCCCTATAAAGGAACATTAAGCAGACTGAGCTAGGAGTCCAAGCCAGCTTGAATAGAATCATCTGAGGGAGAGAAGATGAAGAAGAGACTGTCCAATATGGTAGTCACCAGCGTCATATGACTATGGAGCCCTGGAACTGTGGCTGACGACATTGAGATGTGCTGTAAGTCAAATATAACCTATATGTAAAAGACTTAGTATTAATTTTGAATGTGAAATATTTCAAGTATTTTACATTGAATGCATGTTGAATTAATATTTTAGAGGTATTATGTTAAATTAAATCAATTATTGAAATTGATTTTACTACTTTTTTATTTTTTAATGTTTCTACTAAAAACTTTAAAATTATATGTGTGAGTTACCAGTGGACAGTGCAGGATTAGAAAGAAAATGCTAGGGAAGGAAACAGACCATGCAGAGTCTTGAAGACCATGGTAAGGATTTGGGGTATTATTTGAGTGAGACAGAAAGGCATTGAAGGGTTTAAGCAGAGGAAGACAGGACCTGACTAATTGTTTAAAAGAATCACTAAGATTGCTCTCTTGAGTCCCCTCCAAAGAACCACAACTGAGATAACTTAAACAAATATTTCTTACTGGTGATGACTGTTATTACTATCTGCAAAAACAAAAAAAGTTATTGTGTATTCCCTCGGCTTGTCTCCTCAGCTCCTGGCTAAGGTTCTACATGGATTGCAGTTTACAGGCACAACTGACTTATTGCCTGATCTAAAAACGGCTTCTCCAGGTTATTAATTGAAAACTATTTTTGGAAAACCTACCATGTACCAGATACTATTCCAGGTGCTAGGGATGAAGGAGCAGTAAAAGAAGGGGGAAAAGCAGCAGTGAAAATATGCCTCATGGGGGTTATACTTTAGTGGAGACAGCTTATATTAATAAAACAAAAATGAACAAATATATATAGCATATGAGATTTAAAGTGGTATGGTAAAAATGAAATACAAGATGGTTAAAGAGTACATTTTAGTCTGTTCTTACACTGCTATAGAAAACTGCCTGAGACTGGGTAATTTATGAAGAACAGAGATTTAACTGACTCACAGTTCTGCAGGCTGCACAGGAGGCATGGCTGGGGTGGCCTCAGGAAACTTACAATCATGGCAGAAGGTGAAGGGAAAGCAGGCATGGTCTTCACATGGCAAGACCGAGAGAGAGAGAGAAAGGGAAAGTGCTACACACTTAAACAAACAGATCTCCTGAGAACTCTATCACCAGAACAGCAAGGGGGAAGTCAGCCCCCATGACTCAGTTACCTCCCACCAGGCCCTTCCTTCAACACCTGGGGATCACAATTCGACATGACATTTGGGTGGGGACACAGAGCCAAACCATATCAGAGGACCAGGGTGGAATGGACTACTTCCATTTTAAATGGAATGATTGGCTGAAAGGCTTCACATGAGAGAGGCGTGCGCAACCTGTTTTCATGTGAACGTTTGTGCCCTCATATTAATATGTTAAATCCTAAACCCCAATGTGATGACGCTAAGACATAGAGCCTTTAGGTGTAATTAAATCGTGAGGGAGAAAACCTCATGGATGGGATTAGTGCCCTTATAAAAGAGCCCCCAGGCTGGGCACAGTGGCTCACGCCTGTAATCCCAGCACTTTGGGAGGCCGAGACGGGCGGATCACAAGGTCAGGAGTTCAAGACCAGCCTGACAAACATGGTGAAACCCCATCTCTACTAAAAATACAAAAATTAGCTAAGCGTGGTAGCATGCACCTGTAATCCCAGCTACTCAGGAGGCTGAGGCAGGAGAATCACTTGAACCCATGAGGCAGAGGTTGCAGTGAGCCAAGGTCATACCACTGCACTTTACCCTGGGCGACAGAGAGAGACTCCGTCATAAAAAAAAAAAAAAAAGTCCCAGTGACATCTCTTGCCCCTTTCACTATGTGAGGTTGCAGTGAAAAGATGGCCATCTATGAGGAAACAGGTCCTCACTAGACACCAAATCAGCCAGAGCCTTCATCTTGGACTTCTCAGCCTCCAAAATCATGAGAGATTTCTGTTGTTTTTAAGACACTCAATCCATGGTATTTTGTTCTACCAGCCTAAATGGACTCAGAAATGACCCAAGTGGATATAGAGGAGAGGGGAGAGATCTGGTCATATAAATCAGCTAATGCAAAGGTTCTGAGACTGGACTGTGCTGGGTATGTTGGAGGAACGGCAAAGAAGTGGAGATGTCTAACTAGATGGAGTGAGCAGGTGGGACAGTAGAAAATAAAGTATGCCTTGACACAACTACCTACTTCAAGGCTCCTAAGATACAACTAGAGGAAATGATGTGGTTTGGGGGAATTTTGAGGTTCCTAGAGAAGCAAAAATGGATCCGGTTTCTACTCACAGGTAGGCTACTAGTACCCTCATCACAGGGTTCTCCTGAAGCACCTGCAAATTCTTTGGATTGAAAAGTGCATTTAAGTGGGTTCAATGTAATCAATGCAATGTTAAGCCAGGTAGGTTTCAAATTAGTGTAACCCTCAGGAACTCCAGAACTCACCTAGTAGGAACTGCAACAGGGATGTCGAATGGATGTATCATTAGTGTCAGTATCGCAACTTGTAAATAAGTCTACCCTGAGCTTGTTTAGTCTTCTGGGGAGATGGGTGAGAAGAAAGTTAGGCTAAAATTAAAGATGTACTTTCCCAGAGAAAGTTTCATATAAAAGAGGTAGAAAGAGCAACTGTGGTTTGTCAGAGAAGTGGATGGAAGACAACTAAGAAATTTCAAAAGATTTTATATTCTTAAAACAAAACCAGGCTAATATGTAAAAACCAAATAGTGAATTGAGAAATATTAAACACATCATTGTCAAAATATAACATTCATTAAACAGGCTGATTATCGTAAGTTAGTAAATGGTGTGTTTTAAATGCTAATCAGTGATGAGAAAAAAATAAATTAAAGCAGGATAAGTGAAACCAGGAGTGCCAGGTGCAAAAGGGGAAGGGGCAGGAGAGAAGAGCTGGGCAAAGGCCCTGAGGCAGGAACAAGGTAGAGAAGCCACAGTGGCAGGAGCTTTGCTCAACACTTAAACACCCTCAGACAACCTCTGGCTCTGTTTCACAATTAAAAAGGCCAAAGGGAAGCAGATGACCTCTGTGGGGCCTCGGGGTCATCACGGACCCTCTAAATGTGCATTTGTTTGCATCAGGAGGAGGGAACAAGGAATAAGGAGACATGACACACAGGGAGAGCTATTTGGAAGGAATGAAAGAATATTTGAAAAAACTGATACGAAAGTAAATCAGGTCTATGCATTCTGTCACTGTGCATGTTGGCCTGCTGACTCATCAATAATTATCCTTTAGTTATTCAGTAAGTGTTCTACTGTTGTGCTCTTGAGGAGGTCCCAAGCTAACCTTGAAGAAGGACATACATGTTGGGCCTACCACTGGAGAAGGTAAGACTCCCCCAATGCAGAACTGAATTCAGCATTTCCCAAATGTGTTCTGGGGTTGCTTGTCTCATTCTGTGTTTCGTGATAAAATGATTGAAAGATTTGGTATGTTAGGAAACCACTGCACACTCGATCCCTGTCTTGGTGATTGCTAAATAACTGGCACATTAAAGGCTTTCAGAAGCCCTCAGCATAAGAAGACTGAAGGGCTTTGTTAATCCATCACTTCCCAAATTTACTTGAGAAAAAAAAAATTTATTTATGTAACACATGTTCATATGTATCAGAGTTAATGATCCATAGAATCTGCTATGGGGGAGCAGCCTCTGGGTCAGCTCTCTAGCACACTAAGCAGGGCGCTGTGCAAGCATCCTTCCTCCCACCAAGTTTAGGGTCTTCATAAAGTGCTATCCCTGCCTGGCAGGATGTTGAACTAGAACTCATCCAAACAGAACATAACAGGGTGGCCTGTGATCCTCACCCACTTCTTATTCTTCTTTTTCTTAACAGAGAGAAGAATTATCAGTAATGTCCCCATCAAACTCTCTCTCTTTTTCTTTCTCTCTCTCCCTCTCTCTCTCTTCAGCATTAAAAATTATCTATCCTCCTTTCCTCTTCTTACTGCCTAATTCTCCTTTATTAACTATTATGAAAAATAAACAATAACATAACTCAAATAATGTAGGTTATGACATCACCAAAGGTATAGGATACTACAAAAGAAGCACGTGAAATAAGTGCTATTGCAGTTGAGGCCACCGGTAACTGGAGTTTCACAAAACACCAAGGCCTCACAGAAAATGTGAAGGGCTGGTAAAACTAAAATAAATAGAGGATAGGAATGGGCATTCTGGAAAACAAGAATGCCAATATTCTGAGCAAAGAAGTATTAATATCCAAATCATTTTTTCCTCTTCTATTAGCAATGATTTTACCCTTATGGCTTTAAGTAACCAATTCAATATTTGAAATGCATATTTTCCTAAACATATTTATATGTGTCTATTCTATTAAAGTTTTCTTCTGTATTAAATGTTCAAAGAATAGTAGCATTCTCAAGTGGAGACATTTGCTTTAGTTAAGGTAATGACAAAACCTAGAGGGGAAAGTTGTCTTTCTTCTTCAGGCTTCTGAGGCAACAGGGGGACTGTTTTTATGTGCAAAACATAAAACCGTGAGCAAAAAATAACAGAACGTAATGTGGAATTTTGATATTTTGTGTCCTGCCACTAACTGGCCCATAACAGTGGCAGGCTCTTTTAATCTCTTTGGGTTTTGCTTTCCTCATCTGCAAAAGGAAGCAATAGTATCTAAACCAGGAGTCGGCAAACTGCAACCAATGAGCCACATCCAGCCACTGACTATTTTTGTAAATAAAGTTTTATTGGCGCACAGCCACACCCACTTGTTTATGTGTTGTCTATGGCTGGTTTTGTTCCATAATGGCAGAATTGAAGAGATTTTAGTAGTTATGACAGAAACTGTGTGGCCTGCAAAGCTTTAAATATTTACTATGTGGCCCAGTACACAAGAGTTTGCTCAGTATGGTTTCTGCCAACTCTCACATCATATGATACAAGTATAACCCCACAAGAGGCTTAATTGTTGTCACTGGAGTACAGGTGTTAAGAGTCGAGTAAATGGCCTCAGCAAACCACCCCAATTTAAATATTTCATGCGCCCTTAGTTGATTACTTTTGCCACCCACAGCATTTTGACAATGAACCACACACCAAATTGCTGCAACCAGTGCCAAGGTAACCTAGTTTGAAAACAAAGCTTGCTTTCTGGTCCATGCCTTATGAAAATGTATGATGTGAATCGTTCTCAAATAAGGTGTGCGTTGTGCTGTGTCTCTGGCTTTGCATCCCAGAAACCACAACGTTCCTCAACTCAACCTCCTTCATAGAAGAGGGAGAGCTTGCCTTGCAAACCAGATGAACCAACTCTGACATTTTATTTATTTTTCTTTCTGGAAATGCTCACTCAAAGGGAAAAGGGTCCCCAAATTTACTGCAGCTGCTGTCTGGATCATTTTTTAAAAATATACTCAAGGAAGCTGCCTGGGTGGCCATAGAGAGTGATTGAATCAGCCTGAATTTCACATATTGAATGCTTTGAACAGGTCTCAGTGATCAGATTATCACAGGGTCCTGACCGTGTCTAGCAACCCTTTCACAATTGACTCTCTGCTATTGCCTAACATCTGCTACAATACCAAAGGGAATTTCCTGGTTGATTCTCTCCCCTTAACATTTAACCCAATATATTGAAAGACAAGCAACTATTCCAGGTTTAGCATCAGAGAAGAATTCCTTTAGAAAAATGTCAAAAACATAAAAACTCAATCACCAAGTGATTATTAGACACTAAACCTCAAAGTCTCAAAAAGATTCTACATTTCACAAGGGTACAGTTTCTCATCTTTTATATGTTTTTGAGGGGAGGTGTGCTCCTGTTCTCTCAAACAATGGCATAACCAAGATATCAATTTTGAATAATTAATAATGGCACATAAAATACAAAAAATAACAACAGGTAAGTAAAGTCAATCATACTGGAAATTTGAAGCAGTTCAATAAAATTGCTACTGGTGGATGTTGAGACATGTTTATGAGTTCGTTCTGACCAACCGCTGGCGCTGTTTATAGCAAACAAAAAAATTGATTTGTTTTGTTCCAAAATTCTTGCTGGTCACATTACATCCCTCTATGAAGAGAAGTCCTCCTTTTTCAGAGTCAAGCTTTCAAGCTCTCAAGATAAAACCATTACCACTCTCTTTTTTCCACAGAGGATGAGAGAACCCTCTGATGTGGAGTGAACAGGACCTAAAATTATTTCCAGAACTATCCTTGGCACACACCACAAAGCCCCAAAGCTTTGACTTCTGAGTTTCTGTAGTCTTGCTGGTCCTGCCCTGGAATGACTCAGCAGGATCAAGACCAATTACAAAATTTTACCACTTCTCTTTGTGCCCAGTCTAGAAAGATTTCTGAGAAGGGTTGTGATATATCCCAAATGATATGCAGAAGTGTATGCGATACTTCAGTATAGGTGACTATGCTGCAGGTATGTTTGTTTGCCCAGTGTACATTTGTGAGGTCCTGGTCAACATAAAGAATAAAGAGAGGTTGCCTTTTTGTTTTCACACTCAACTCTTCCCACTCTGCTGTGGCTCTTTGCTGCTGTCAGGGACATAGCTGTCTCTCCTCCATCATAACATAAAGCCCACATGGATCTCAGCAACGCAGATACACCAAAGACAGGAAGAATCCGAAATTGTGAAGAGTTCAAATTTTATATGTGGAATTATGTATCTTACAATCTTATATAAAAGTTCATATATATACATAATTACTTGAAAGTATTACCCACGTGCATACACTTATGTATTTGCATATATATGTGCAGGCAAAGAAAGCATCGGAAAGTAGACAGTTGATATTTTCAGATCCTTTGAGAGGCTATTTTAATGAAGAGCTGAGAATGATTTACAAAGCTTAGTTCTTCTAAAGTACTTGAAAGCAATTTCTTCTCAATGGTAGGTAAGGAATCCCTGTTTTTGATCTTGTTTCACTCACTTTCTTAGAAAATATAAATAGAATATACATATAAATAAGATGATGCAGCATTTGTTTTTCTGTATCTGGCTTATTTCACTTAGCATAATATCCTCTATGTCCACCCACTTTGTTGCAAATGACTGAATTTCCGTTCTTTTTAAGGCTGAATGGTATTCCATTGTGCATAAAATGTTTACCAGAGGCTTGGGTAGGAGGAGGAAAGAAATAGAGTCACTGGTCAAAAGCTAAAAAATGTCAGCAAGACAGGAGGAATACATTTGAGATCTATTGTACATCAGGGTAACTATAGTCAAGAAAAAATAATGTACAAAAAGGCATTTAGTCAAAAGTGGATTATCAAATTTCAGACTTTGAGAAATTACAGAAACGAAGGCATATCTGAGAAAGTATTTGCAAATAACCACTACTTCACTATTCCAAAATTAATGTCTAAAAGGCCTCTCTGATTATTCAAATCCAGAGAAAATAAATTTTGTATACATAATACAAGGATATCCTTGTAAAAAGTGACAGCAGCTGCCCCTGCACAGAGCAATGGAGGGGCTTAAAGGGAGAATTACATATGTATATACTTTTGTGTCTGTTAAATTTTGAATCAGGTGTTTTCCCTATTCAAAAAAAATGGAAATTAACATTTTTAAAATTACTATTCAGTGTTACTATTTTTATTTAATCTCTCTTCGACAAGCCATTTATCTTACATTTATTCTCCTCATGTATTTGCCATGACTTCCAAAATCTTCAAGAAATCCCATTGCTTCGTTTTTATCTCTGCACCATGTTCATTTCTCCTCACTCATATGTCGCACCAAAAATATTCTTCAGCGCATTTCATGTTATTATGCTGCGTGTCTGCATTTGGAAGATGGTTTTCCCAGGGAGATTGCAAAGGGAGGTAATACGAGTGTTAGTTCTCGTTGACAACCTAGATTAGAATTTTAGCTCCGGCTTCTTACTAATTTTATATCTATGGTCACACGACTAAAAATCTCTAATACTCATTTCCTTCATTTTGAAAAGAGGATAATAATAGTAATAATATCTTTTTGTGTTGTCAAAATATTAAATAATACATGTAAAATACTTTGCCTAGTACTCTGTACACATTATTCACTCAACAAATAATTATTGTTATGCCTTTGGGTCTAGTACACTATAATTCTCACTTCAAATTCTTACATTTCAGGAAATCATGTTGTTAGTTTAAAAATTGGGACTGACTGAAGCTAGTCATGCAAGGGGCCAACAAACACATGAAAAAAAAAAAAAAAAAAGCCCAGTATCACTGATCATTGAAGAAATGCAAATCAAAACCACAATGGGATACTATCTCATACTAGTCAGGACATCTATTATTAAAAAGTCAAAAAATAACAGATGCTGGCAAGGTTGTGGAGAAAAAGGAACACTTACACACTGTTGATGGGAGTGTAAATTACTTCAACCATTGTGGAAAGCATTGCGGCTATTCCTCAAAGTGCTAAAAACAGAACTACCATTTGACCCAGCAATCCTATTACTGGGTTCATACCCCCAAAATATAAATCATTCTACCATAAAGACACATGCAGCACTATTCACAATAGCAAACGTGGAGTCAAACTAAATGCCCATAAATGGCAGATTGGACAAAGTAAATGTGGTACATATACACTATACACTACAGAATACAACGCAGCCTTTAAAATAACTAGATTATGTCCTTTGCAGGAACACAGATGGAGCTGTAGGCCATTATCTTTAGCAATCTAACACAGAAACAGAACAGCAAATACTGCATGTTCTCACTGATAAGCGGGAGCTAAATGATAAGAACACACGGACACAAACAGAGGAACAACAGACACTGGAGTCTGCTTGAGGGTGGAGGGTGGGAGGAGGGTGGGAGGAGGGAGAGAATCAGAAGAAATAACTATTGGGTAATAGGCTTAGTACCTGGGTGATGAAATAATCTGTACAACAAACCCCCATGACATGAATTTACTTATATAACAAACCTGCACAGGTACCTCTGAACCAAAAATAATTTTTTTTGAGATGGAGTCTCGATCTGTTGCCCAGGCTGGAGTGCAGTGGCGCGATCTCAGCTCACTCTGAGAACCCAGAGGCAAGCTCTGCCTCCCGGGTTCACGCCATTCTCCTGCCTCAGCCTCCCTAGAAGCTGGGACTACAGGCACCCGCCACCAAGCCTGGCTAATTTTTTTTTTATTTTATTTTTAGTAGAGACAGGGTTTCACTGTGTTAACCAGAATGGTCTCGATCTCCTGACCTCGTGATCCACCTGCCTCGGCCTCCCAAAGTGCTGGGATTACAGGTGTGAGCCACCGCACCTGGCCTAAAAATAAAAGTTTTAAAAAATAAAATTTAAAAAGTCATATATAGACAGTGATGGGAATTGGAAAACATGGACAAATGATAGTTGTCATCCAGAGATTACATTTCTTCTACTAATTTCCACACAACAAAATGAAAAGGGAAATGTAAAAACCAGGTAAGAATATTCCCTTCCACCTTGTTTTTTCTTGAGTTGCTTTCTTGATACGTTGCCAACCAGAGTATGGAATCTAGGTTCTGTCAGTTAGAAGCTGTGTTCACCCTGAGTTTTCCTCCCTGGTCTTTTGGTTTCTCAGTGCTCCCAATTACTTAGAAATAATTCTCAGCCATAACCCAGCCTCCATCATTAGCCATTTGCCTGTCTGGCAAGACCTGCTCCAAAGAGGAAGTGAGTGGAAATGCTTTCATGGTTTGAGTCAGTAAACTTTTACCGAATGTCCAACACATGCTGAGTGGTATTCTCCAGCCGCATGGGGTGCACGCCTACATCCTAGACATAAAAGAAATAATAGATCTGGCTCCATTCCACTGTAGTCTTATACAAAGTCAAAATGAGAGACACAAAAGCAAACTTCGTAATATACATGGATGCACTTTGTCTTGTGCAACATTGGGTTGACACATACAAACGGTGCCAGGCTCTTGCTTTCTCCTGTTTCTCCTGTTCTCAGCGAATGCTTGACCCATCATTTCTAACTGAAATATGTTTCTCTGGCAGGAAGATCATCTGGCACACATATTTGGACCAATTCTCAAGTAAGAAAATAAATAAATAAATAAATGGGTTTGCCTCAGCCTCATGTGTGGAACAGACCGTGGGTGGTCATTCTGAGTTTGGACTCCAGGGCAGGAAACACCCAGCTTGTGCTTTTCACAGTGCTAAGCAGTCAATTACCTAATTACACTCAGATATATTCTTCTAATCTCCATGGCAGGACAATTCAGCACTGCCAGATACCAACTGTATTGCACCCAGATCTGGGAACGTGTGAAATGGCCATATGTAAGGAACAAAAGAGAATTTTAAAATATGTGGGCAATGAAGCATAATTGTGCCTCTTGTACCAGTCACACAGATCCTGACCCTCATATCCGCATTCACTTCATAGACTTGATAGTGATCTTGAATGCAGTCAAGAAAAAGCAAACATTTCACATCCCCTGGTAGAAAGCAAAGGAACATCTTGTTCTGCTTGCTGAAACTTGGCCGTTATACCCAACAGTAAAATGTTCACAGGCGGACTGTGTAGGAAGAACACCTGAATTCTGGGGGAAATGCATCATTCATCACTTTTTTGCTTTAAATACTCAGAAATATTTTTTCTATCATCTTGTGCCTTTTTATAGGCTGTTAATGATGGGAGAACCTGATTAAATGCAGGCAGGCTTTCACATTTAGAATGGGTAAGAGAAAGGGAACGAATGCTAAACACGTGTCGTTCACTACCAGCCCGGGCACAGCTTTTTATTATGTTTTATAAACTTTCAGATTGACATTGAGTTGGAAGAGCATTCACGTTTACATAAACGTGCCTTATTTTGCACACAATTGCTACTAATAATAAACAGTGAATGGTTGAACTAATTCCTTCACTCCTTGTGGAAAAGATTAACTTTCCTGCCATTTGTTTGATATTTGCTGGAAATCGGGAATTCCAAAGGTCATGATGTACAATTTCCCAAATATTCAAAGCCCAGATGTCTATTAAAGAATGCAGGAGCCTTATAGATCCCTTCTTCCATGGGAGATGCTTTCGGAATGCCAGATTTGACATTGTTTTAGCCAATCACATGACTGCCGAGTTCCCAAATGAGCACCAAGATGCCTGCAGCAGCCAACTCACAGAGGCACTGGAGGATATTTTCAATGTTAAAGAAAAACCCAGCAACAGCTGTCTAACACCACACAAACTAGTACTATTAAGTTATTTGGACCTCACTATTAAAAATAATAATAATAACAGAATGGTCAGGTATTTCTCATGAGTTAGAAGTGCCATGACAAAAATTACTAAGACATTAGGGTGTCAGGAAATCAGAAAGTTTGGGAACCTCTAATCTCTCATTTATACGAAGCCTAAATTCGAGAACATGAACTTATGTATGGTGTTTAACATACATAAACCATATTATGTATGCCATATTATGTGCCAGAAAGCATATTAGGGGGAGTAGAGAAACCTTAATTTAAATAACATTAATGAAAAAAAATTTCACAGAACAGGGTCTCAGCTTTCTCTTGTTCTCTATGATGATTGCTATTTCCAACATCCTAAGGACTTCCCCTTGAAAGAATGACCAAACAGTTCTCAGCAGGGAGGATCCATGGAATCCGGACTTTGTGTTGTTTGCTGTTTAGCAGAGGGGGATAGAAGTGAGATGACATCTATTGCTCTCATTTCAGCTTTCTTCTCTAATGCAAGTCTTGAGGAGCTTGTGCAGTGCTTTTGAAACAACTTGCTCTAACAAGAATTGTGCAAGGCCATGGATGTCAATAGTGTAACAAGGAAAATGCTCCCTGCAGCCCTCCAGAAGAGTCGAGGAGAGTGGCAAGAACTATCAAGCTCTAGAGGGAAATGATCTGTTTAAGAAGCAAGGAATTTGGGGATTAGGAAACTTGTGGAATAATAGGAAGATCTGGAATATCAGGACTCATAGCTAAAATAGAAAATACTTTGGTCACAATCCTTTAAGGAATAGCTGATTGAATTGGGACACTAGGATGTAAATATTGTCAGTTTGTCAAGGAAGCGTAGGTAGGGGAAAAGTACCTGTGGGCAGAGGATAGCATAATCTTCACATGGCCATTGTGGAGTCTGTTGAAGGATTAACCTGCCTCTTTTGCCTTACAAAGGCTACTTAATGAGCCATTCATTCTTTATAGTTAATTCTACAACATCTTTGGAAAAAAAAAAGTAATGTGACGAATTTCAACCTCAATTGTACTCTTGTAGTTCTGTCCCAAAGACAAGAGCTGAATAATAACATTCCCGCATCAAGACTACAAGGGAGAATCACACCAAGCACTGGGCATGTGACATGAATCTCTTTCTCTGGGCCCTTCTCTGCTGAACCTCTAAATGTGCCCCAGGTCCTATGACGCCCTTTGCTCCAGAGCCAACTTCTCTCTAGAAATTTCATTCACACTTCCCTTATGGCTTTAGGGGATACGCATCTACTGCTAAAACATATATTTATTTCTCTAACCCAGATCTCTTTCCTAGACTCCAAATTCATGTATCCAATCATCTATTAAACTATCTCTACCTGGATATCCAATAAATGTTCCAAACTCAACATATGAAAACAGACTTCTTGTTCTGAGATCCAAAACCTGCTCCTCTCCCAGTCACTGTAAATGGCATTGCCACCACTCAGTTATTCAAACCCAAAGCTTATTGATTTCTCTCATTCTTTCATTCCATAAAGTCATTCCACCCAGAAATTCTCTTGATTCTACTGCTTAAACCTCTCATAATCCCTCCACTTCTCTCCATGCCATTTGCCACCAGCCATTATCACTTTCCTGGATCTATAGGCCTTGAAACGCATATCTCTTCCAACCAATTTTCTACATGTAATCTTTAAAACCTAATTAACATCATTTCACCTCTCTATGCAAACCCTGTAATGGCTTCCAAATGCATTAGAATGCAACTGGAACTCCGTAACCACATCTGAGGAGCCTACATAAGTTATCTCTACCAACTATCCAAACCCATGTGTTACCAATCTCCTCTTCACTCTCCTTCAATCCCTTCAATGCTATGCTCATATATACATTTTTTCTTTCCTCCAAAGACACCACCATATTCCCACCCTTAGGACTTTCAGTGCCTGTGTTATCTTCCTGAAATGCTTTTGCCTCAGTTCTTCACATGCCTGGCTCCTTCTTGCCACTTAGGTCTCATTTTAAATGTTATCTTTTTTGTATGGTCTTTTCTGCCCAACCAGTTTGACAAATTTTTTAGTCACTTCCTATCATCATCACAAAGCAATAATCTTGAATACCTATTTATGTATGTATATACTTGGTACATTTATTACCTTTTTTTTCCTCCCCCTGAGATGAACTCTCTCTCTGTTGCCCAGGCTGGAGTGCAGTGGCTCTATCTCGGCTCACTGCAAGCTCCGCCTCCCGGGTTCACGCCATTCTCCTGCCTCAGCCTCCCAAGTAGCTGGGACTACAGGTGGCCACCACCATGCCCTGCTAATTTTTTGTATTTTTAGTGGAGACGGGGTTTCAACATGTTGGCCAGGATAGTCTCAATCTCCTGACCTCGTGATCAGCCCGCCTAGGCCTCCCAAAGTGCTGGAATTACAGGCGTGAGTCACCACGCCCAGCCTATTATCTGTCTTACTCCTACTGAAATACAAGCTTCAGAATTACAGGAAATTATCTTCTCATTCAATACTGTATGACAGAGCATGCTGCCCAGCACATGGTAAATGCTCCGTACACATTTATTGAAAACTTTTAAACTAATGAATGGGTATCTCCAGCTAGCTCTCCCATTTTGCTGCTAGTTATATATGTCTTCTACAATGGTCACTTGTGGACATGATAACTAAAACTCACTTCTCATCAAGATTTACACAGATAAGAATAACTACATAATACAAAATGAGAAAAGAAAATTGAAAATGGTACGGCAATTCCAGCTTAAATTTAAATAGTTGGCTGTATTTTGCCTGGCATGGTGGCTCACACCTGTAATCCCAGCACTTTGGGAGGTCAAGGTGGGTGGATTATCTGAGGTAAGGAGTTCAAGACCAGCCTGACCAACATGGTGAAAACCCGACTCTACTAAAACTACAAAAGATTAGCCAGGCATGGTTGTGGGCACCTGTAATCCCAGCTACTTTGGAGGCTAAGGCAGGAGAATTGTTTGAACCCAGGAGGTGGAGGTTGCAGTGAGCCAAGATTGTACCATTGTACTCCAGCTTAGGGTGACCTATCATCCAATTTACAGGCCTGGAACATTGAGAAATAAATAAGGAGTGAAATTGAGGGAGACAAAATAATGTTCAATGTTTGAGGTTTGGCCTGAAATGAGACAGAGCGAGACTCTGTCTCAAAAAAAAAGTAAAGAAAGAAAATAAATAAATAAATAGTAGGCAGTATTTTGATACTTAAAAAAAACTTCTTTGTATATCTGATAAACGAATAAGACAAACATATTCCATTAAAAATATATATATTTCTTGAATTAGGGGCCAGGCGCGGTGACTGGCTCACGCCTGTAATCCTAGCACTTTGGGAGGCCAAGGCGGGTGAATCACAAGGTCAGGAGATCGAGAACACTCTGACTAGCACGGTGAAACCCCGTCTCTACTAAAAATACAAAAAATTTAGCCGGGCGTGGTGGTGGGCGCCTTTGGTCCCAGCTACTCAGCAGGCTGTGGAGGGAGAATGGCGTGAATCCGAGAGGCGGAGCTTGCAGTGAGCTGAGATCCCGCCACTGCACTCCAGCCTGGGCGACAGTGCGAGATTCTGTCTCAAAAAAAAAATAAAGAAAAATGAATAAATAAATAAATAGTTGGCAATATTTTGATACTTTAAAAAACTTTGTATATCTGATAAATGAATAAGACAAACATATTCCATTAAAAATGTGTATTTCCTGAATTAGAAAATGGTTCCTACATATTAGAATTTTCTCTAAACTAATTTCACAGCCTTTGATACAATACATAGAACTGGTTGTATTTTAAAAGATTTTTAAAAGATTAACATAATTAAACACATTTAAGTAGCTTCTATTATGCTCCCCTCCTCAAGGTTGGGGTGTAAATAGTAGTATAGGATTGTGTTATGTCACATTAAACTCTTGTGTTTCTTGGACGTCTATTTTAAGAATGTTTACTGGGGCCAGGCGTGGTGGCTCACATCTGTAATCCCAGCACTTTTGGAGGCCGAGGCAGGCAAATCTGAGACCAGGAGCTGGAGACTAGCCTGACCAACATGGTGAAACCCCGTCTCTACTAAAGACACAAAAAATATTCCAGGCATGGTAAGGCACTCCTGTAATCACAGGTACTTGGGAGGCTGAGGCCGGAAAATTAGGTGAACCCATGAGGCGGAGGTTGCAGTGCGCCAAGCTCACGCCACTGCACTAGGGCCTGGGTGACACAGCCAGACTCCGTCTCAAAAGAAAAAAACAATGTTTATTGGCATGTTTATTGCTCTGCTTGAATAAAGTGTTACTTGATTCTTTTTTGAATTACCTAAGTTAAGCTAAAATTTTAACATATGTCTTTAAAGCTTTTACAATTAATGTATTTCAAGGGCATAACTCTAAAAGCTTGCTTTGGGGCATGATTTTTTAAAACCCTGCTTTTTTTAATTCCTAGAATGGTAATAAACAACTTATATCAATATTTAGGTTCAAGGGTGTCAAGCAGTCATAAATTCCCTCTTGCTTTCGTTTTACTAGATATTTGCTGCCTAAATAGGTGATTTTCCAGCCCACTGAAGCCTATACATTTAAGCATTTCATTTTATAATTTTACTAATTGGTGTATAAAAAATTATGAAATTTATTATTTCCTTCCTTCTTCCCTCAAAGGAAGAACATGTATTCCTTATTCTTTGAGTTCTCAAAAGTAAGCATTTCCCTAAGTACTTCCGGTATTTTGCCCAAACCCTTAACTATTTCCTGTGGATTTGAAATGAGTTATCTGTTTAGTAAATGTCAATGTCTCTCAATTAAATGAGGCTAATCTTTGAATAGGACTCAAGAATGAGAGATTTGGCCTTTTCTGCCCTCTCTACCACAGAGAAGTGGAAGGCAACCAAGATCTAAATTTTTTTTTTTTTTTTTTTGAGACGGAGTCTCACTCTGTCGCCCGGGCTGGAGTGCAGTGGCCGGATCTCGGCTCACTGTAAGCTCCGCCTCCCGGGTTCACGCCATTCTCCTGCCTCAGCCTCCCGAGTAGCTGGGACTACAGGCGCCCGCTACCTCGCCTGGCTAGTTTTTTGTATTTTTTAGTAGAGATGGGGTTTCACCGTGTTAGCCAGGATGGTCTTGATCTCCTGACCTCGTGATCCGCCCGTCTCGGCCTCCCAAAGTGCTGCGATTACAGGCTTGAGCCACCGCGCCCGGCCCCAAGATCTAAATTGAGGAGCAGGTATAAATATCACACCCACTTACCTAGCCAACTTTACCCATAACCTCCAATATAACTATGTCAATCATATAGGTGACATTTACATGTCCACTATCTCAATTCTTTAGCAATCTCTTAACAGGTTCTGAATCTGGATAGGGCAGAAGAGTTTTACTGATTGAATGCTGTCAGCACCTATCATCCAATTTGTAGGCCTGGAACATTGAGAAATAGAAAAGCAGTGAAAAGGAGAACAAAATAATGTTCAATGTTTGAGGTTTGTCCTTAAATGAGGCTAGGATATGAGGCTTTATACCTTAAGCTTTTGCAAGTATGGACCAAGAAAGTTCTTGATCTTGACATTTGCAGCATCTTATATTGTTCCATGCAGTCGGTTATTAAAATGGTGTGGTTTGCTTTTTAAGTGATACGGTTTAAAAGAACAGCTTTAGGACTAGTTACAGCAAACGGTGGTCACATGTTATTTTGACTTTGGTGGATTACTGCAGGTCATCATGACTTTGTTCATACCAGTGGCTATTCATGGGCAGGCAAATGGCTGTTCTGATACAGCCTCAGGCTTCTTAGAAACACATACTGCTTATGGAAATATTTCATTATAGAAAAAAAGAGATTTTAAAATTTTTAATGAGTTGGCATATTTTCTTTCTGCAGTTTACTGTGTTTCTCAGCCAAATATGGGGTGGGTGGGTGGGAGACCAGGAACTTTAATCTTGAGAGAGCTGAGTGTTTTAATCACTATAAGGCCCTACTGATATTGTAGTCTTAAGTGGTTGAACTTCCCGTTTCAGCTACAATACTTGTACTTTCAGCTCCAACATGTAAAGTGCTTTGAAACTGTCACTCCCAACTTTGCAACAAGGGAAAAAGTTTGACAAACTGAAAAATGACTTTTCTTGGATCTATCAGAGAATAGAAGTCTCAGGGTAGACCACCACTATGAAATCCGTAGAAACAGGCAAGATGAATAGTCACAGCCAAGATTTGTTTATCCAGAGCAGAAGCTACTGGAGCCATAAACTGGTAGGAACACTGAAATGGTAGTTTAGACAAATTGCTGGAGGCTGAGTATGGACATCCTGGGAGCCATGGTCTTAGAGGATTCCTCACACTTCAGGGCGTTTTACCTCCAGGAACCAAACCAGGTGCTCACCATGAAGGGTCAAAAAAGATTTCCTCTGCAACAGGGGGAAAAACTAATCCTCGTAAAATACATCAAAGTGTTCTCCATAATAAAGGTCTACTTTATTGACCGTGTCTTTTACTTTCTGTATTATTATGCTGTGACATTTCTGGGTCTTGCTGACCGTGGAAGGGACTGTCCTCCAGGGTTATCTAGTTCCTAGAGATAATTAATAACTCATCTGAGAGTGTACTTTTCAATACAAGTCAACCAATCCAGAGCCCACACCCCAACTACCACCTTTATCAGGGTCTTGTACTCTTTACCTATCTGCTCTAATCACCCTAAAGCCATGTGTGAAACAACTAGGGACAGCCTCTATGCCCCAGAGCCCACTGAAATTATTCACGGTGGCCAACCTTAAACCTGCTTATCTTAGCCCACCCATCTCTTCCCTCAAAAAGCATAATAAGGGTTGTTCCCATAGTTGCTCCACTACTTCGGCCCATGATGGACCCCAGCATCTCCCCTTGTTGCCTGTGACGGGATGGCATGTCTTCTCCTCTTAGGAACTGTGAGAATTCAATGACAATTGTCTCCTGATATGTTGGCCTAACTAGACCTCCAATTTTGCATTAGTATACTATATTTTAGAACATCTACTCTGTGTAGGGGGGAAAAAAATACTTTACCTGAGCCTTATCCCACCGACTTGGGAGAGAAATGAAGCAATACTAGCCTTCCTGTTTCACATGAAGGGTGAGAAGATAAGGGGCATAAACCAAGAAACCTTTGCAAAAGTCACAGCCCAGGAACACAGGTCAACTAAAAGATTGAGATTTAGTCAGAATATGATAGAACATTTCCCCTCTCCAGCAATTTACCAGATCATCAACAGGGCTTCTGTGTAATAAGTGTATTACAGCTAAAAGAGCTTCAAGGTATAGATTCTACTTAAGGAGGAGTTTATAGGGAAGTGCAAAGAAAACAAGGGGGACAAAATTAAAACTAGAGGAATTTGAAACCTCTCTTACCTTCAGCTGCAACAGAAATTAAACATACCCCAACTCCTAGTTACACTAACATAAAACCCCGTACTAAAGGCTGATTTACCTTAGTTCCTATTTCCCAACATAGCATGTCTGACTTTCAACAAAAAATTGCACAGCATGCTAAAAGGTAAGAGAAAATACAGTCTGAAGACACAAAGCAAGCATTAGAGCAAGAATAATGTATTTTGGAATTATCAGAGAATTTAAAAATAAATATAATTAATATATTAAGAGACCTAATGGAAAAATGAGGTAACATAAAAGTCCATATGAGTAATGTAGGAAGACATACAGGAACTCAAGGAAAAATCAAAAGGAAAGGTAAAAATCAAAAACAATGGAAAAACACCTGTAAATGACTTTCCTGGGTCCCTCAGTAGATTGGACACAGCTGAGGAAAGAATCAGTGCGCTTAAAGATACATCAATAGAACTTCCAAAACTGAACAACAAAGAGAAAAAAAGATGAAAACAGGAAAAAAGAAAGCAATCCAGACCCATGGCGCAATTTCAAAAAGTACACTTACACTCAATGTAAATACCAGAAGGAGAAGAAAGAGAGAAATATGTAGAAGAAATATTTGAAATAATAATGGCTGAGAACATTTGAAAACTAATAACAGACACTACACCACAGATCCAGGAATCTCAGAAAGCACCAAGGATAATTAATAGGAAAAAAAAAAAAGTACATATTTAAACTGCAGAAAATAGAAGACTAAAAGAATATCTTGGGCCAGGCATGATGGCTCATGTCTATAATCCCAGCATTTTGGGAAGACAAGGTGGATAAATCACTTGAGCCCAGGAGTTCTAGAACAAACTGGCCAACATGATGAAATCCCATCTCTATAAAAATTAGCCAGGCAGCCGGGTACGGTGACTCACGCCTGTAATCCCAGCACTTTGGGAGGCTGAGGTCGGAGGATCACGAAGTCAGTAGTTTGAGAGCAGCCTGGCCAGCATGGTGAAACCCCAAAATACAAAAATTAGGTGGGCATAGTGGCATGCGCCTATAATCCCAGCTACGTGGGAGGCTGAGGCAGGAGAATCGCTTGAACCCAGGAGGCAAAGGTTGCAGTGAGCTGAGATTGCACCACTGCACTCCAGCCTGGGCAACAGAGAGAGACTCCATCTCAAAATAAATAAATAAATAAATAACAAATAGCCAGGCATGATGGTACATGTCTGTAGTCCCAGCTACTAGAGAGACTGAGGTAGGAGGATTGGTTGAGCCACAGAAGTCAAGGCATAATTGTGCCACTGCACTCCAGCCTGGGTGACAGAGAGAGACCCTGTCTCAAAAAATAAAAAAAGAAAAGAAAAAAATTAAAGAAGCTAGAGAATTCTTTTAAAAAAGTAAAACTATAGAAGAATGAGAATTACAGACCTCCCTTTTGAAACCATGCAAGCAAGAAAAAAGCAAGGTGAAATATTTAAAATGTTGAAAGAAGAAAAAAGAACCACCAACCTAAAATTCTATAATCAGTGAACTTATCTGCAGAAGTGAAAAAGAATTAATTTATCAAACAAAAATGGAGGGAATTTGTTGCTGGGACTGCCTTGCAAGAAATGTTAAAATAAGTTATTTAGGGAGAAGGCAGATTATATAGGTCCAAAACTTGGATTCACATAAAAAAGAGTGTCAGAAGGCCGGGCGTGGTGGCTCACGCCTGTAATCCCAGCACTTTGGGAGGCCGAGGCAGGCAGATCACCTGAGGTCGGGAGTTTGAGACCAGCCTGTCCAACATGGAGAAACCCCGTCTCTACTAAAAATACAAAATGAGCCGGTCCTGGTGGTGCATGCCTGTAATCCCAGCTCCTCAGAAGGCTGAGGCAGGAGAATCCCTTGAAGCCAGGAGGCAGAGGTTGCAGTGAGCCGAGATCGCATCATTGAACTCCAGCCTGGGCAACAAGAGTAAAACTCTGTCTCAAAAAAAAAAAAAGGTGTCAGGGAAGGAATAAATGAAGGTAAAATATTTTCTTCTTATTTTTAATCAGAAGCATAACTATTCACTTAAAGTAATAGTAGTTTAACTATATTATAGTATTTATACTTTATTTACAGTAGCTTATACTATTAATACTAATAGTAACTTCACTGTACTTTATTAATTACCCTATATGCATGGTTACATATAGGGTAATTCTAGCATATGTATAAGTGAAATAAATGACAGGAATTTTCATAAAGGATGGGAGATATAAGGTACCTATACAACGCATACAACACATAAGCCAATGTAGTGTCATTAGAAGGTGAACTTACATTAGTGATCAACATACATTGCAAATTTTAAGGCAACCACTAAAAAAAAGTGAAAAAGAATCATAACTGATATGCTAAAAGAAGAGGTAAAATGCTCAATTAAAATCAGAAAAGGAGCAGGGCACAGTGGTTCACACGTGTAATCCCAGCACTTGGGGAAGCCGAGATTGGTGGATCACCTGAGGTCAGCAGTTCCAGACCAGCCTGGTCAACATGGTGAAAGCCCATCTCTACTAAAAATACAAACATTAGTCGGGTGTGATGGTGCATGCCTATAGTCCCGGCTACTCAGGAGGCTAAGGCGGGAGAATCACTGGAATCTGGGAGGTGGAGGTTGCAGCAAGCCGAGATTGCACCACTGCACTCCAGCCTGGGTGACAGAGTGAGACTCCATCTCAAACAAACAAACAAAAATCAGAAAAGGCAGAAAAAGAAGAAGGAGTAAAAATAACAAAGAACAAATGCAATTACTAGAAAAGAATTAAAAACAGGTGGATATTAACTAATGCAGCCATATTGATAATCACTTTAAATGGGAAGGGTCTAGATACACCAATTAAAAGACAAAGATTGCGAGAGTGGATTAAAAAAAACAAGACTAGTTAATGTTGTCTAAAAGAAAACTGCCTAAATATAAAAACTCAGCTTAGAAGTAATGGAGAAAGATATGTCATGTTAACACAAATCAAAAGACAGCTGGAGTACTATTAATTTCAGACAAAACAGAGTTCAGAAAAAGAAAAATTATCAAAGGCGAAAGGGGACATTACAAAGTAATAAAAGGTTCAGTTTTCCAAGAAGATATAATCCTTAATGTGTATGAACCTAGCAACAGAAACCCAAAATAACTGAGGCAAAAAAACTGATAAAATTGGCAAGGAGAAATATAGTAATCTACCACATAATTGCTGATTTCCATATTCTTCATTCAGTAATTGAATATATCAAAAAAAAAGGTAGAAAAACACTAAGGATGGAATCAACTTAAATAAGACTATCAGGCAACTTAATCTAATTGACATTTGTATAATAATCCATCTAACAACACTAATACACATTCTTCTCAAGCTCACATGAAACATTCACCAAGATAGACCACATCCTGGGCCATATTTAGCAGAGCTAGAAGAAGGTAATAATACTGGATCATATGCCCCAAATTCTGCTTGTCATTTATTTTTTTTAACTAGATTAGGCCCTCAACAGTCACAAGTTACAATATAGTCCTCAATCAGCTTTAGATTTGTTAATGCAAAAGCTCTGACCAAGGTTCTAGAGCCAGACGCCGAGACTTAGAGGGCTATTTTATTAACAAACAAATGAAAAAGAATGGGGTTCTTATTTAGGATATTTCATTAACATGGGTCAAAGAAGAGAAAAATATTGCTAGAAAAGCAATTTAAAATGCCACATCCATGAAACAGTTCTCTACAAATCAAGTTTACTCAGGAATATAAATAGTTTAAATGGTTTGACAAATGTATTTCAGTCTTACTATCAAAACAGGAGCAGTAAAATGTGAAAAACACAGTAAGTGGAATCAGAGACTGATTAAACTAGTGGAAGAAGATTTCCTGTCTTCTTATATATTCAAGATATACACATTTGGTAAAAAAAAAAAAACAAAAAAAAAACAAAAAAAAACAAAAAAAAAAAACAGAGAGAGAGAGAGAGAGAGATTTCAATCCCATTGCTCTCAAAGTGGGCATTACAAAAGGGGGAAGTGTTTTAGCCAATATCAGATCAGAAAACATAATGGAACATAAGGAAATCTAATAAAAGAAGGGAGCCAAGATCTCAGAGAGACTAAAATTATTCACTCAGTAGAAGCCAGAACTCAAGGAAATATTGAGACCACACCCTCTAAAAAGTTGTGTACTTAAACTTTAGCAAGAACTACTGAGAATTACCTTTTGAAGGTAGAGAAAACTTGGCCAATTGGTTTTGGGCATATTTGCGATCTGGAAAGTCAGATAAAATTCCTAATGAGTTCTAGGTGCATTTCAAAAAGATTCATCAGTTTTAGGTGGAGACACAAGTATCACCTTTGTCCTGAGAGCTTGTGTCTAAGGAATATAGAATGAAAAAATAAAGCACCAAAATGGTGAGGCATGTCAATGTAAAGCCAGTCCTCTGGTAGATGCTGTTCGAATGGAAAGTAGTCCCAGCTACTAGGGAGACTGAGGTAGGAGGATTAGTTGAGCCCCAGAAGTCAAGGCATAATTGTGCCACTGCACTCCAGCCTGGGTGACAGAGCGAGATCTTGTCTCAAAAAATAAAAAAAAGAAAAGAAAAAAATTAAAGAAGCTAGAGAATTCTTTTAAAAAATTAAAACTATAGAAGAATAAGAATTACAGACCTCCCTTTTGAAACCATGCAAGCAAGACTACCAACTTGCCCTAAACTACCAACTGCAAAAGTTGAAGGTGGACAAAGATTTGTTGAGCATTCCTGTAACTTTCTAGTTTTATCTCAGGATGAAACCAAGCAGAGTCTATTTAAACAACAGATAATTGGGTTGAAAAGCAGAAGAAAGGAACAAGAAGAGTGTCAGTCTTACATAAAGTAGAGAAGGAAGGAGACCAAGGAAGTGAACATGTTACCAACTCTGACAGGTGTTCAGTGAAAGAGAAGGAAAGGTAATGCTAGGGGAAATAGAATGCATGGCTAAGGTTCCAAGCATCACAAAACTCCTCAGGCAAATATTTTCAAGAGCAGCTTCTCACAAATGTTTTTCAAGGGTAGTATGGATTAAATGAAGGAATGGAGGTGAAACATGATTTAAGGTTCTATCACTGGCAGAACTCAGACCTCGTTCATCCTAAGAATGCACAAAAAGATAAGGAACAAAGGAGAAATGGCAATTTAAAAGTTTTTAAGATTCTGAGTGAGAAGAAAATATGACCAAAATAAGACCTGGTTGGATGCCATTCATGCAAACATCTAAACTTTGCAATAAAAAAAGAATATCCCCAACCTCACTTTTGCAGGCAGAGATATTTTCAATCTTTTGCACCAAGATATCTCTAGTTGAGACTTTTTTTTTTTTTTTTTTTTTTTTTTTTTTAAGTTCACAAGTGAAAGATTTTGGTCTAGACTGACTTTTTGCAAAGCAGAAATCTTGACTTTTTTTCATGTATGTTCCTTTTCTCAGGTAACTCTGAGTCCTTAATATGGTCTTTGGCAACACGTAAGTGTTGAGTTCTAGGATCATAATTTTAACCAGTTTAACTGCTTTAAGGGGTAGAGGCTCATTGCATTTAAATTTCACAGGCATCTGGGCAGTAGTGTGAAAATCTCATATATCCTATTAGCTTTTAAGATCTTTAAACCTGAAGCTCATGAGAAATTTGCATTAAAGTAATGCAGTTTCTGAGGCTCTGAAAAAAAACAGCAGAGGCTAAAAAGCTTCTGAAGGATTCCAAGTGTTGAGAACCTTTCTGACTAAGCCTGAACAAAATATGACATTTGGGAGGGTATTAATTTCTCTGCACTTTGAGCTTTTAACTCACATGGGTTAAGAAGATTTGATTGCAGGTTATAAGTTACTTGGGTATAGGACTTTAACTGCAAAGGAATTTAATCTTTGTTAAATTCTTCTTGGATTTTGATTATAAAAGGGCATTCATACTATTATCAATGGCAAAAACCGCACTTACTTTTGCACCAACCTAATAAAAATGTGCGATCTCTCTAGATTGTTGGATTTTCTATATGTGGATTTTTAATCTTTGTACAGTACTTTGAATGTGCTTTCCTAGACAACATGGCCAGACATAAATTGGTCTTTGGTTACAGCAGTGTCTTAGAATTAATGTAATTGTGTACTATTTTGGTCCATGTTAGGGCTTTCTTAGAACAAATCTGAAATAACCAATAGTGGACCCGAGATCATCTAAAACGGAAAAGCTGTTGGTATTAACATCATAAAGGTGGAAATAGGCTGGGTTGTATTCGCAGACTGTTGCTTTTGATGATTGGTAAATCTGATGGAAGAAAGTAAGAATTTATGCCTCAGCCCTCCTTCCTTGGACCCACCTTCTCATGAAGAAAGAATATCTGAGTTATTTCACAATGTAAGCTTTACATGTCAAGGCCAGTTATTCAAATTTATCTAATTATGGGGTGCTTATTAGCAATGAATTTCCATCCAGCCTGAAACCATACCCTTCAAAATAAAACTTGTAATAATGTTAATATTTTGGTTTCTGTATGAATACTGTGACTCTCAGTTGGTCCAAACTCAAGGAACAGGATTGCTATTTATTAGCCCCCTAAACTCCAATAACATGAAACGTAATTTATGTTTTTCTGATGATTTCAGGAATATGATTTTGTTATGTTCATCAGTTAGTAATATTTTTGGCCACAAGTAACAGAAAACCTATCTCAATGGTTTAAATAAATAGAAGTTTATTTTTCTTCCGTAAATTATAATGTAGAGGTGTGTGACAGTTGGCAATGATTCAACACATCAAAGGTATGAAGGATGATGTTTCAGGGATCTATGTTTACCTTCCCTGCAAGATCACAAGATGTTATCACAGCTGCAAACATCATAGTCACATGTAAGTTATTTAAAAAAAAAGGTGGGGTGGGGAAGAGGAGAGAGATGTCAGCTACTTCTGTCTCTTTTATCAGGAATGTAAAAATCTTTTCAGAAATTTTCCAACATACTGGTTCATGTTGTGTCATGTGGTCACTTCTCACTGCCAGGAATGCTGGGAAAATGAGTAATGAGTTTTTCTAGCCTTTATAGTAGAAGGTAACAAATGCATTAGGGGCTGGTAATGCCTATCATAATAGTCAACAAATAGTGTCAGCCACATATGGGCAGTGATGCTTTCAGAGGGTCTTGAGTGGATAAAGTCTTTTCCAACATTTGGGTAAAGATTTAATGTGTATGTTAACTTTCTCTCTCATTTTTTGTTCTTGTTTGGTGTATTACCATCTGTTTTTAACCTACTGCCTTGCTTTTTAAGAACTATATTGCTTGATGATAACTCTTTTACGGAAAAAAAAAAAGTTCATGAGCTTTGTGATTTTTTTTTTCTCATACTGCGGGTACTTTTTTCTTTTATTCTCATGTTACGTGTCTGTCAGGGCCATTAATGTTACTGGATGTTTGACTTACAGTGTTATTATTTTTGAAGTTAAAAAAAAATCCCATTCTTATTTTTTTCTAGCTGGTCATATTTTAGGTTTTACAAGAGGAAATTTTTATCATATTCAAGAGATTATTTATTTAAATTCTGATAATACTTGGTGAAGGTTACTCAAAATGTGGCTTTCTGTTTTATTTTGTGTTGCCCCTGTTGTTGTCACCACTTTTTCCCTCTCATCTCTTGAAGCTTAGTAAAATAGTATAAGGTGCTAGCCCTACACATTTCATCCAAATGTTTAGCTAATTTTGAGTTTCATCCAGATTGACATGGGATTCACAATATTTATGTCCTGCTTTTCATGAGAACTTAAAAGTATGTCCGTTAAGATTTTTTTTCCACTTCCAACTTTGAAATATTTGACTAATAGAATGGTATTATTACATTATGATGTAATGTCTGTTGACTTTGCAGAGATTTTTTTAAAATGTCTTGCTCAGGATTAGCATTGGCAAAAACTTGTTAAATGTGAGTGGATTTGTTTACAACATTAACTATTATAAATGTAAGTTCACTTTTTGTAAGCTTCCTGCTTCATTTGGCTAGAGAAAAAGTACAACGTCATGTATGGAATTTAATAATTTGCATGCACAAAGACTTTAGGTAAGTCTTTCCAGAAAAGGAAATGTTAAGAGAATTTAGCCTTTAAAATAAAAGCTAGCATATCTAGTATAAATAAAAAGGGTTGCTTTTCATGTATGCATTTTTCACATAACTGTTCATTTTCAAGTTTCCCACATGTGTCTTACATACAGATCACAAGATGGAAAAGGAGCACACCAACAGTAAGCAGTCCTCAGAAAAATGCTGTACATCACTTTTGCACAAGCTCTCTGCCAGAATAATTAGTGCAGAATCTGCCTCTCATTATGGATACATGACAGGCCTTTTGCTCTGTGTGTGCACCAACTGCATCCCACCACCAGAATAGACAAGCACACAGGGCAGGGCTGGCAGTGACACTGAGGCACTTGCGGTCTTTACTTGCTGTTTGGAACCAAGGCTGCCAGACCACTGCTAACATTGATTGGCGTTCACACTTCATTTGAGTGGGTTTGCATTTGGACGCAGTCTTCATTTTCACCTTTCTTTCTATTTCCTGAGGAAAATGAGCAATTCAGTGAGGCTGGTGTGCTTTTCAATTCTAGGATTGTTCACTGACCCTCCTTTCTTTATAAAAGAAAGGTCTGCATATTTGAAACGTGTTAGATAAAAGGGTGCTATATTCAACTCCTGCATTTTTCAAATAGCTTTTTCTTCTTTTATTATTTTTTTTTTCTTTCCTCACTTAGCTTCGGAGCTGTGTGAATGGTTGCTAACTGATAGCATTAGATACATAAACTCATTTATCTACAGAACGAGGACAAAATTAAACTAGAGAAAATGACTGTACATTAGTTTTCGGTAAGTTTGAACCAGACTTAAAAGAGGTCCCTGGGGAAAAGTTATTGACATACATATGAGCACATGATTCTTTCCACCGAGATGGAGCAATCTGTTTTCTTCCTCATAAGGACTTGGCATCGGTCAGTGGATTTTAGAAATGTCACTCTGTAGTCAATTCACGTCAGAGCTATGAGAGTGCTGCTGATACTCATTTGATTTTTTAAAAAGCTAAAACTTAATAATGTCAGACTGCATCAGAATTCTGAACTCTTCTTTCTGCACTAATCTCAGGAAATATAAACCACACACACACACACACACACATACACACACATTTTTGTTATTATTCATGGAAAGAACCTGGTTAATATGAGGCTGCAAAGAAAATTGACCTGAATTCTCGAGATCAATTAACTGTCTGGTGCAAACCACCTTGACAATTAGTCACTTCTACACTGTATTTCTATCATGGTTTTCTCCAAAATTTTGTGCAAGCAAAAGACTGTGAGAAAACTTAATAGGTTATTTCAATTATGAGATAAATTCATATCTTGTGATTACAGGAAAAGTAGCTTCTTTTGAAGTAAAACTCAGATCTCAAGGTCTTTGTATGTCTTCATTCTTCCACCTGGCAATATTTTCCTGCCTTTTCCCATTCTTTTCTCCTTTATTCCCAAGTGGATCCAGCATACCTTCAAGACTTGGCTCAAATGTCTCAGTGATTACTTCTTTGACTCTGTTTCTATTCATTCATTTAAAAGGTGAAAATACTAAAAATACAAATGTATTTAGTATAGCAATGCTCTTTGTTATAAGATATAGTCTTTGTCCTATGGAGCAAGTCCACTTGATATGTGGCTAGGGTAAATTGAGATGTGCTGTCAGTATAATATACACACCAAATTTTGAAGACCCAGAATGTAAACACAAAATTTATGACTTATTAATAATGTTTCATATTATGATATAATAAAATATTTCAAGATGCAGGGTAAAATAAGTTATTAAAATTAAATTCACCTATTCCTTTCTGTTTTTAACATGGTTATTAGAAAATTTAAAATTACAAATGTGACTGGCATCAGATTTCTGTTTGACAAAATACCTTAGACGATAAACATCCTCAGAATAAGGATTATGTTTTACTAATTTCTGTATTTAAATATCAATTACATAGAGAATGAACAGGTGCAATAAATATCTTTAACTGAATGTATATTTTAATAGCCATCATTAACGTTCTAGAGCTAAGAACAAGATGCTAATTTGCAGTGTTAAAAGTTACTTTAGGATTGAAACATTTGATGCTCTAATTTTTTCGTATTTATTTTTTAAGCTATAACAGTTTGGGAAGAACTCTAATGTTTTCTTTGCACAGATGATTTCATTTAGTTCCCTCTACATCCTGTTTGTTCGTGCCCACAATCCTGTCACCGTTATTTGGCCTGCCACATTATACAGAGGTGACTTTCCTCAAACACTGCCTGATGGTTCAGCAGAGGGCCAAATGCTTACCCCGACTTTGCCTGGCAAGATCATGAGCTAGAGATGTAATGAAAAAGAGAGCAGGTAATAGCAAAATGCTTGAGCAAATCTGTTCATTTACCACTGGCATTCCAATTAGCTGTCCGGCAAGCCTGAGATCCCCAAATCCATTTTTCATGACTTGTATAATGGAGAGCAAAATCTCTAAGAAATTTGTTATTGCTTTGGGAAGTCCAAGAAGTAGGTAATATATCATTTCCTAGTGGCTTCTAGAATCTCAGTTCAGTCTCTTAAGACTTCAGGATTTGGATTTTGCTTTGTTTTATTTATTTATTTATTGGCAAAAGGTGGAGAGATGAGGACTGTGACTGATTCTTATTTGCTGCGGTCCCAAAATCAATAACGGATCAAGGAGACTAATGAGATACATCAACTAAATACAGATTGAGGATCCTTAATCCAAAAATCAAAAATCCAAAATGTTGCAAAATTCAAAATTTTGGGGGTGGTGGCATAATGCCCCAGGTGAAAAAATTCACACCTGATCTCAAGTGATGGGTTGCAACTATAGGTTCTTATCATGCACAAAATAATTTAAAATTATATAAAATTACTGCCAGGCTATATATATATATATATATACACACACACACACATATTATGTATATATAAAACATAAATGAATTTCATGTTTAGAGTTGAGTCCCATCCCCAAGACATTTCAGCACAGACATGCAAGTATTCCCAAATCCCAAGAATATGAAGCATGAAACATTAGCATTTTGTTTGAGAATTTTGCATAAGGGATACTCAATCTGTACCACATGTAATCCTGGATTTGATTTTGGGTTAAAAAAAAAGAATATTCCTGGGACAATTCACATAAGTTGAATAAAGTCAGTAAAATAATAATAATTAGATTAATGTTAATTTCCTAATTTAGATTATTGTACTATTGTTATGTATGTACATTTACATTCATATTACTATTTTTTCAGAAAGTACATTTTTCACATTTTATGAAATTCTGAATTCTTGACCACTTGAAGTTTGCTGATTTTTTCTAAATTCCAGTTATATTTTTATAATTATATTTATAATTATATTCACAGTTAAAAATATTCATATTTAACTTTCTGAACCATATAGGCTTCTTCTGGTGGCCAAGTAATATTTTCCATAAATTATTTTAGATATTAATATAGTTTTAATCTGAGGAATAAGGCTATATATACATTGAAATGAAGTTAAACCAAACATACATATGGATTTTCCATTATGTTTGTTCTCAGTTTCAACTTAAAATATGCATGTTCCACCCAAACTATCTCTTTAAATATGCTTCAAAAATTTCAAGTTGCTCTTAGAATGCTGAGGAGATATCACATGTCATTTTATGGGAATTAACTTTCATTCCTGACTTGGGGTACTAGGAGTTATTTAACTATTTCTAGGGACAAAGTGAACATTTTAGAAGGAATCTATGCTGACAGTATAAAACAGAAACAATAAAGGGAAGAGACTGGGATTGCAACTGTACGACCAGTGATGGGACCATAACTAGAACAGTGGCAATAAAATGAAACAGAGAGTCCTATTATAATAGCCTTTTCAGAGGCAGCATCACACTATTGGAATGCCCATGTTGAGGCAGAGAGAGCTCATCGTTTCACTAGAGTTGCCAAGACTGGTGACTCAGGGGCCTGAGAGAAGGTGTCCAACAAACAGCATAGAGGGAAGGTATTTTTGCATTATTTTATTAATGCTCAACATTTGAAAAGTTTTTTAAAATATATATACTCTTTAAGATACATTTTCTGTAAAACTTTAGGTATGAGTCCATTATAGATAAGGCTAAGGGAATTTGCATGGAGAAATGTGTGAATCAATTAAGAGGGTGCTCCTGTGAAATCAGAGTCACCCACGTAGATCTGAAAACGTTTTATAGAAACCACACTCACTATGGCCACTGTATTACTTAATTTTTCAGATTTTCCACAGGACAAAAATACTCAGCTTTAGAATATTAGCATGTAAGGAAAGGGCAGCTGATATTTTCCCAAAATGTCATAATTTATTTTTGCCTATGTATGTCATATGGTAAAAATATTTCTGGACAGATAATAGGGAAAAAAAGAGAGACAGTGAGAGAAATTGGGGTAGGGAAGGAAGGGAGAGAAACAGGAAGGATAGATGGATCATCTGTTCCAATATAAATCCATGTAAACTAACCCAGAAAATAACTGATTGAGTCAAAGGCAGATATGAGAGTTTAAAATGCTAGTCACAATCAAAAGTCTTCTTTTCATCAAAAGCTGACAGCAACTGGCCAAGGCCTTCACTAAGTGATGTGCTAAAGAATCTCCAGCCAAGAGGCAAAAATGAATAAAGCGAAAATTACTGCTATTACCCTGAATTGAAGATGACCGATCAGGCCACGTCGACCTGTGAGGATTGAAAGTCAGTGAGCCGAAAGCTGTGTCAGAGACCTGGCCTGCCCTGAATCCCAGGAATCCTCCTTCACCCATCAGCAATAATCACTGCTAAAGGCCTGTCATCCTCTGCTTTTCATCATCGCTAATCGGCACATGGGAGTGCCCGCAACCACGCCGTATCATACTCTCCTTAGGCTGAACCTGAAAACTGCCATTGTCCTTTACAATCTAACTTTATAGAGATTTACTTTCCTCAATTTCCAAATTCTCTTTAGTATTTCTTTCCAACCTCGAAAACAAACAAAAACCCTTGACTCTGAAGTAGCGAATATATCTTAGTATTGTTTTTATATACCCTTGATTTAGATTATCTTTAATCTTAAGTGACATGAAATCATTTTTTGATAGCTTCATTTAACCAAACTGCTATTTGTACTTTAACTGGTGGTGGTACAGTGGTTTTGCTGTTTATATCCACAGAGAATTTGGCTGTTTTTCCCAAGAACCTTTCATCTCTTCATCACCTCTACTTCTGACACAGACACGTACATGCACAACATATAGTACACACACAACACACAACTTTTTATTTCACTGTCTACTAAAAAGTGAGTGAGTTTGCTTTACCAAATAGCTGACTAGATGTCAGATTTGAAGTAGGTGGTGCTGAAGATAATTCTAAGCATGCTGGGCTTAGGAATTAAGAGGGTACCTCAAATTCTACAAAAATGCATCCTTTTTTGTTATGCATTCAGCAGTCATTCTCCCCAGCAAAGAGGATAACTCAGGCAATGGCAAGCTCCATTAATCCTCCAAACAAAAAGAGCAGCTGAACAAGTCTTAGTTCCAGATGTGTCTCTTCCTGCCAGCCCCTGTCCTGCCCAGACACAGGTGCTAAAGTTCTGCCCCTGCTAGTTCACACACCCATGAACATCTAGCCTGGCAGTGGGATAGGCACAGCTGCCCTATGAACACTCAAGCCTGGAAGCATCTTCTGTGTCTGGGGAGAATTTAGTCCTCTGAGGCTTTCGTGACAACTCACAAGGCTGCCACTGTACCTAATCCCAAATGTGTGTGGCTGTTCTGTCTGACTATCCCCATGACCAGGGCTCTTGGTCCAAATCTCCAAAATGGCTTCCTCATTATGGCTCCCACAAACTGAAGCTTAACCCCAATGACCTTGATTGTTTCTACCAATGACATCTCATGGGCTTCAATCTTGCTCCTCAAATCAACTCATACCCCTGGCACTGAGAACTGCTTCCACTCAGAGTGCAGCCACCCCAGAACAGTGGCTCTTAACACTAGGTGTGCATCAGAATCCACTCAAAGTTCAATTTCCTTTCCTCCAAATAAGAAATAGTGACTTAGGTAGCAAGGCCAGACCCAGGACAATATGATAACAATTATGTGCAATTACAAACAATTCTAGTTTGAAAACTGTTGCAAACGTTTTTAGAAGTAATCCGGCTACAAATCATTAAATAAAGTAATAAATATTCTGGTATGGAAACAATTACGATAATTATTTGCCATGTTAATCTTGGCGTGAATAAATTATTGCTTCAACAATTTCTTAAAATTAGTGAATATCCTTTTTATTTATTTTTTTTTTTGAGACAGTTTTGCTCTTGTTGCCCAGGCTGGAGTGTAATGGCGTGATCTCGGCTCACTGCAACCTCCGCCTCCGGGGTTCAAGCAATTCTCCTGCCTCAGCCTCCTGAGTAGCTGGGTTTACAGGCACCCGCCACCATGCCCAGCTGATTTTTTTTTTTTTTCTTAATTTTTAGTAGAGACGGGGTTTCACCATGTTGGGCAGGCTGGTCTTAAACTCCTGACCTCAGGTGATCTGCCCGCGTTGGCCTCCCAAAGTGCTAGGATTACAGGCGTGAGCCACCACGCCCAGCCCAGTGAATCTCCTTTCTACTCCCCTACTAATTTCTCCTGAATCTCATGCTATCTGATACTTCTCAGCTCCTCTGACCTACCAGGACTGTTGTCATGGCAAGCTACCAGCACTATACAAAAGCAAACCTTATAAACCACTTGCCCTACCTCATCTTGCAACACAGTTCCTGTTTTGTTTTGTTTCTATTTTCTCTGGCATTTGACCTCAGGATTCATCTAGACTCCCTACTACTTATGGTTGGTTCTGATTCTGCAGCTGAAGGATTCACTTCTCTTCTTCTCTATCAATTCAACTTTCCCTCCAGAACAACAACCTTTAGCTGTAAACTGTCCTTAGATATTATCTGAGTCTGTTTGTGCTGCTATAACAAAATGTCTAAGAGTGAGTAATTTATAAGCAACAGAAACTTCCCTTCTGAAGCCTGGAAAATCCAAGATTAAGGCACTGGCAGATTTGGTGTATGGTAAGGGTTAGTTCCGCAAAAATGGCACCATCTAAGTGTCCTCACATGGTGGAAGGGATGGAAGAGCAAAGAGCAAAAATGGTCTTAGAGTGATACCTTCAACCACCTTCATAAAAGGGAAGCCCTCATGACAATCACTTCCCCAAAGGCCCCACATCTTGATACCATCACCTTGAGGTTTAAATCTCAACGTAAGAATTTTGGAGGAATACTCATTCAAGCCACACAGGCATACACAAATTTATTTCTGAGTTGTAAAGTTACAGGAATTGTTTTCTTCCTTATGTTTCTGTAGGTAAAGATAGTTTAATAATATCTTTATAATGGAAGGTAGAAAAAAACAGTTTTTATTTTTATTAAAAAAAGAAACTAAACAATATAATCCATCTAATCATCCCAATCTCTGGAATCAATTCACTTTCTACAAACAGGACTCTCACCAAGTTCCTCATGGTCTTCCCTACTGATGCCCACTTTTTCTAAAACTCCTCTTGTATACCCTCATTTAGCTAATTTAGGATGCTCTAGATGTTAGTTCTGTCCCTTTGTACAATCCTTACATGTGGATTTAGCATGCCTCTCTCCTGGCCCAAAAGATTCATTGATTTTGTATTTCTAAAAGTGACCATTACTTGGTGGGACATATCACACTTGGAGAAGTGACTGAACATTTGGGAAATAGGTCCTTCAAAAAAAAGCTACTTTAATATTATAAGTATAATTCCAAATCATATTTTGGAACTTTCAAAAACCACATATTGCTTCCATAATAAAACCTATAAAACAGAAAGTTCATTTCCATTCATTTGCCAATTATTCGTCACATGCATACTATGTAGCAGACATGAGTCTAGCTGCAAGGCAAGCTTTGTTGGCTTAGTAAGAGGAAGCAGACAAGCTGGGGGTAGTGCTGAGAAAAGATGGTCAAAGTAAAATATGGGGAAGGTTCTACAAAGTGGAAAATGACTTTTCCACTACTTTTGATGCAGTTTACTACATCACATCTCAACTCTGAATATTTTTTAGCAGCCTTGATAACACAGCTTCACCTAAGTCATTATGGAGGATGGAATAGTGCAACCAAAAAGATATGCCCATGCTGTAATTCCTGGAGTGTGTGAATGTGGTCTTATCCAGGTAAGAGCTAAATCCAGTGACAAGTGTCCTCACCGGAGACACACAGGGAGAAGAGGAGAAGGTCATGTGAAGACAGAGGCTGAGACTGGAGTGATTACATCCACAAGCCAAGGAATACCACCAGAAGCTGAAAGAGGTAAAGAGAAAGTCCTCCCTGGAGCCTTCAGAGAGAGCGTGACCCTGCCAACACCCTTTAATTTCAGACTGTGACCTGCAGAATTGTGAGAGAATACATTTCTGTTGTTTTAAGCCACCAAGTTTGTGTTAATTTGTTACAGCAATCACAGTAAACTAATGAAACCATATCCTCTCATTTGCACTCAAGTTTCCACACCCTATAGCAACAGAAGGTGTGTATAGTTGATACATAATAAACTCTTAATGGACTCCAGACCAATGTTTTATATAGTTTAAAAACTAGCTCTGGGGTAGGGGAGAGAGTTGAGGGCAGCCCAAATTGATTCAAAATTATTCTTCTGCTCATACAACATTCATAATCTTACTCTAGAAAAAATATGGTAAAATACAGTATATTTTTCTTTCCTTGCTTACCATAAGCTATACCAAACAAGAAAGGAAAAACACAGCACAAACGATTTTGATATTTTTTCAAACACAACATGCTCAATTTTTGAGAAAAATTATTCTCTAAATAATTTCAGAAATATTATTTATCTTTTCCATAGGATGTACATTGATTGGACCCTTATTTTTATTCTTTTCTTATCTAAAACATCTCCCATTAATCTCTTCTCTTTAGCTATGTCACTAACACAAACATGACTTTTCATTTGGCAAGAATGGATTTGGAAATCCAATATTTATTCTGAAGCTATTCAGAGTTCTAACTTTGTTACCTAGTTATTATAAATTAAACCACAAACCAAGACTGTACAATACTCAATGCTAAATGTAAAGAAGTTTTACATTCAAATAAAATAAAAATTTCACATAAGAACTAAGCATAAAAGAGCATCGAAAATAGGAACACACTTATATAAAACTTAAAAGAAAACACAGAAAATGAGAGAAAAAGTTAACAGTTATATTTCTGCAACACTTGACCGTAACCTCCTAAAACTACTTTGGGCTGTAATTAAGCAAAAAGATAAGATAGATGGTGAGTGGAGGAAGGGGAAATAAATAAAGCTTGAGTGGGAATTTCTTAACAAATGTGCCTTACCATTAGAGCTGAGCAACATCTGCATTGCTTGCATTTCCTTTCATTACCCCAACACCAATCACTTGCTCATTTATCATCCCCATACATACGGCATTATTGAAATGTGATGATTCATCGCTTTCCATTGATCAAATAACTTTCAGAGTTACTTTTCAAATGCTTTGCATATAGAGGTGACTAAATAACTAAAAACCTGTGCACCTTCCTTTTTAATAACACATTGAGGAAAAGATTTGGTAAACCTGATTTCTAATAATTTTTCCCTTTAGCATGGAGCCCATGCTCTCTTCACCGGCTCCATGGACCTTCATGCCAGTCTCCCTCCATGCCTGCTCATTCCACATGCTTTCATGTGCAAACAAACAAAAAATGTGTCAACTGAGAGCACTTGTGAGCCATTTACCTTAAATAAAAATATAAAGAGAACTGGGAGCAAATGGATGTGACAATTATGTAGGAGACTCTTTAGTATGTCATCTGGGAATATAGCATGTTATACATGAACAGACCAAACTTCGTAAATCTGAAGTCATACTGCCATCCTTTCAGACTGTGACTAAGAGTGTGTGTGTGTGTGTCTGCTGAATGGAAAGAAATATGATCTATATGTGAGTCATTTCTGTAACCCTCTGAGAGCTTAGTAATATGTCATTGGAGATGTTCAGAAACTGTTTATTGATTGTAATGGACATGAGGATTTTCCTTTTCTACATTGTAGAATCTCAGAGATGCCAGCAAGCGGAAGATTTCGGTTTAGTAATCCAAATGGAAGATGTGTTAGCCCTACTGAGAGTTTCTAGAGCCTCTATGGTATGGCAATCACACATCTAAATTCAGTTCTGAGCAAACTGCCGAAGGCAGCTGTCACCCATGCTTCCCTCCACAGGTAAGCACAGCTAAGGCAACGGCTAAATTCAACAAGAGAATGTGGGCAGTTGTGAAAGGACAAAATCTCTACTATATTGAATCTGAAAAATCTTGTAGTACAACACATATTAGAGTCTCTCTTTCCCATCCTCTTCCATTTTCCCTTTGTCTCTGATAGGCAGAAAATGGGTGAAACGTTGACATTTATAGAACACCTACCATGTGTTAGTTAAGTTGTGCACTAGGTGCTTAACCTTACTTTAACCCTAACTCACTCAGTTATGGTAACAGTATTGTCTTTGGAGAAACCTCAGCTCAGAATTCTTGCCAGTCCACTGTTCAGAAGTATAAACTGAGGCACAGTTAGCCAACACACACATCCACCATCTTTCAAAGGAGCGCAATAAGATCAATTGCTCAATACGGAAACCTTAGGGCTGAGCCAACATATGAGCAGACTACATCGAAAAGTTTTCTTTAAATTAAAATGTAAGAACATATTTTATTGATCACAATTAAGGTCGTAAGGAAAGCAGACTGGGGTGCAAATATTCAGAGAATGTTGCAAATACTGGTGGGAATAAGGCTATAGTTTGTAGCCTTAGTCATAGATAAGAATCAAATCAAATGAAGTAGAAGAAAAAGAGAAGTGATCTACAACCTAGGAAAGATTAAGACAATGATAATTTCAGTCTCCAAGTTGGGAGCAAACATAGCTGATAACTCCATAGGTATTAATAGTTTTAATCAGTATTTAAAGCAAATAAAGAATTAGCCAGATGTATCCCAATGTGAACAATGTTTCCCCAGGAGGCAAAAATGTACTGTATGGTTTTCAGGTATATCTAAGTTGTCCTCCTCTAGTTTTTGGAAACCCTCTTAGAGCTAAAGGGACACTAGATTCAAGCCTTGGTTTCCCTTCATTGCATCTTATGCATCTCTCTCTGTGTTCTGTGAATTTAAAAATTTAATATTAGCAAAAATATATCTACCCAAGAACTTGGACTAGATATTCCAATTTGTACAGCATATATGTTATGGACTGAATGTTTATGTGCACCTCAGATTTATATGTTGAAATCCTAACCCCCAATGGGATTGCATTTAGAGGTGGGGATCTCTGGGAGGTAATTAGGCCATGGGGATGGCACCGTCATGAATGAAATTAGTGCTGTTTTAAAAGAGACCCCAGGAAGCTCCCTTGCCCTTTCCTCCATGTGAGGTTACAGTGAGAAGATGGCTGCCTATAAATCAGAAAGAGGTCCCTTATCAGACACCAAATCTACCAACACCTTGATCTTGAACTTCCCAGCCTCCAAAACTGTGAGAAATAAATTTCTTCTGTATATAAGCCACCCAGTCTATGGTATTTTTATGATAGCAGCCTGAATGGACTAAGACAATGAATGTTAGCAATTTTAACCATATTTTCCATGAATAGCTAATACCATTATAAAACTCTATCCTCAAATGAAAAATAAAAAATGTGATTGCAATAAAAATGACATTTAAGATCCTTAACATTTACTTGATGTATCATGTGAGATGCTTTGTCTCTGACAACTCCAGTGAAAATGAGCTAAACACGCAATGGATATAATGCTGCAGTGATTTCAAAATAGACATCTTCTGTAGTATAGAACTGATATGATTTGGCTGTGTCCCCACCAAAATCTCATCTTGAATTGTAGCTCCCATAATTCCCATATGTTGCAGGAGGGACCACGTGGGAGGTAATTGAATCATGGAGGTGGGTCTTTCCCATGCTGTTCTCATGATAGTGAATAAGTCTCATGGGATCTGATGGATTTATAAATGGGAGTTCCCCTGCACAACCTGCTGCCATGTAAGACCTGACTTTGCTCCTTCTCGCCTTCTGCCATGATTGTGAGGCCTTCATAGCCATATGAAACTGTGAGTCCATTAAACCTCTTTTTCTTTATAAATTACTCAGTCTTGGGTATGTCTTTATTAGCAGCGTGACAACAGACTAATACAAGAACACACATATTCAAAACACACCTGTTTTACTTAAGCAGAAAAAAGAAAAATTGTGTGTATGTTTTTGTTCTATAAAGAAAATATAGCTAAAGAGTAACCATTGTGAAATATAGGGGATAGGTGTCCAGGTCATTCATTTCACTTTTCTCTCTACTCTTGTATATGTTTGAAATTTTCATAATCAGATATAACACATGTATACTCCAGTATGTAAAGCCAGTGGCTCCTATCCCATTGGAGTTTCCCATCACCTCATTGGGAGCTGCATGTGAAATGCTTGTCTCATTCATCCATGTAGCGGGCTATGCCATTATTCAGATGTCTAACAGGTCTCCTTGTTAGGGGAAAAAAGCACTTAACAATGCTTGTCTAATTGTGTCCAGACAATGTAAACAGCCCATCTTTATCCAAGTTGAATTCCTAGTCTCCATAGTAGCATTTCAGTGACTATCAATCAATGTCTTTTTAGACTAGGCCCTGACAAATTGATAATAAAGATAATCTAACACTTCAGAACTGATAAATATTGGAGTAGTACTGATAAGGATGAAAATAAACATTTTCCATGAGGGCTTTTGGAGACAAAAGCTCCAGCATTAAAGAAGCATTGGATATGCAAAATAAAAGCGCTAACACCCCGTTAAGGTGCAAATATAAGACTAGGCTAGACAAGAATGCAGGTGGTACAGATTCTCTGTACTATACTCTCTCATGTAACTTGGTAGATGATAAATCCTTTGGATCTGGACATTTCGAGAGGGGAAGTTGGTCAAAATCTTAAGAGAAAAGGGTGGTAAGGATTTATCAATATATTATCTCTCCACAATCTCCAGAGCTCCGCTCCTAAATATGTTTGTCAAAGAAGAACTTGCTATTGTGAGTAACTTAAGAATTTATGAAGTCAAAATGGCTTAGAGAGACAGGGGTCATAAATACCCTGTGAAATTATTTAAAATATTATTTTATATTTAATAATAACAAAAAAGG